>NC_091197.1:35376645-35511645 GCF_040958095.1 Procambarus clarkii | reverse complement strand
GAATGGAGGGGAGGACGAGCGGATGGGGGAGTGGGGAATGGTTGGGTTGATGAGGGGACAGGAATGTGAGGAATGGTGGGGAGGACGAAGGGACGGGAGTGGGTAATGGTGGGGAGGACTAGGAGACAGGGGGAGGTTGCTGTGGCTCAGCGACGCACATGTGTTGCTGGGCCACAGCAATGCGTGGCCGGGTACAGCTGGTTATTAAATAAACTCCCAGGTGGTGAGGGAAGCTCCTAGCTTATCTTCTTGATGTTATCTTGACATGATTTTGGGACTTAGCGTCCCACGGCCCGGTCCTCGACCAGGCCTCCTTTTTGTTACACACCCCCAAGAAGCAGCTGTCCAACTCCAAGGTACCTATTTACTGCTACGTGAACAGGAGCATCAGGGTGAAAGCAACTCTGCCCATTTGTGTCCGCCTACACCGGGATCGAACATGGAACCTTAGGACTACAAATCCCGAGCGCTGTTTACTCAGCCGTCAGGCCACTAGCAGGACAACTTTTGAGTCATACAGTCCACTAATGTATCATAGTCTGCTTAATTTCTTTAATGAATTAAGGTGACTTAGAGAATAACTTTGATGACTTTGAGATGTATTAGAGAACAACTTTGATGAACGAAGGTGTGTTAGAGAATAACTGTGATTAACAAAGATGTCTAGAGAATGCCTTTGAGGCACTTGAGTCTTTGAGCTTGTTACTGATGTCTCGAAGAGTGTCTTTGACTATTTTTCTTACTCCATGAAGTATATTGTTAGTTACAAAAGTGTTTAAAGAAGTTACATTGACTATTTTTCTTACTCCATGAAGTATATTGTTAGTTACAAAAGTGTTTAAAGAAGTTACATTTGAATATTTTTAGCTAAGGGGAAGAATTATTTTAGTTAAGGATGTAAAGATGACGTATTTGTCTATTTTTAGTTGATTGACGAATAATTTTAGTTAAGAAATGATGAACGTGGCTATTGTTAGTTGAATGACTATGGATAAAGTAGGTTATGATCAGTGTTGGAAAGTTTCTTTTGACTATTTTTAGCTAAGAGAAAGGTTTATTTTAGTTAAGAACAGTGTTGAACGAAGCTAATATTGACTATTTTTAGTTGAGTGACGAATAAGTTTAGTTAAGAAACGACAAGAAAAGATGATGAATGTGATTTTTTTTTGTTGACAAAAACTTTTAGTTAAAAAGAACAATTTTATCTTGGTAAATTTGTTACTGTATAAAGTGAAGATTTGTTTACAAACAGTGCTGGTAACAAATAATAAATTGTTAAGCAAAAATACATGGACATGGTTTTTAAAAATAAAGGTGATGAGTTACTACAAAGTTACTTTGTAGTAACTTGTTAAGAATTAGTAATGTTGCTGTTGATAGTATTTGACAAAGAACTAGTTACTGAATGGAAGAAATAATTGTACATTTGATTTTAAAGATCATGTAAGAGAATGCGGTGGACACAGTGAACATACGGGGAACATGAGAAAGTACACAGAGAACATGAATGAGAATGACATGAACCCAGAGAAGAACTTGCTGAGAACATTGAGAATATGACAAAGAACATAGAAAACATGAATGCAAAAATATGATTTGAACTGGCAGAGAACATGCTGTGAACAATGGTAGATAATGGAGAATACAGAGAACATGCTGTGAACATTGGTAGATAATGGAGAATACAGAGAACATGCTGTGAACATTGGTAGATAATGGAGAATACGGAGAACATGCTGTGAACATTGGTAGATAATGGAGAATATGGAGAAACAGGTGAAAAATATGGAATGGACATTTGGAAGGATATTTTAGGAACATGGAGAGAACATACAAATACAAGTTTGGATAACCAGAAGGTTATCCAAACTTGTATTTGTATGACCAGTATGGTAATATCAACACACTATGAACCAGTATGGTAATATCACAACACACTATGGACCAGTATGGTAATATCACAACACACCATGGACCAGTATGGTAATATCACAACACACCATGGACCAGTATGGTAATATCACAACACACCATGGTCTAGTATGGTAATATAACAACACACCATGGTCTAGTATGGTAATATCACAACACACCATGGTCCAGTATGGTAATATCACAACACACCATGGACCAGTATGGTAATATCACAACACCATGGTCCAGTATGGTAACAGTCAGTGGAAACTGTTAACAAACAGTTACAAAACATAATTGCCATAACTATTACAATTAACATAATTATTAGTAGTGACAGTGTCAGACCACGAAGGAAGAATTGAAACAGGAATTTCCTTAAGAACTTTCGTATTTAATAATACATCTTCAGAAGGGTGAGTTACATGTACATAGATTACGCATTAGACAATTGGCCATGTCTTACAGAGTATTTATGTTGCGACATTCTTCATTTCAAATCTTAAGATGTTTGCCCAACATAGAACCTATTATAATCTTTACAAGGTATTTTATATATGATACAATTATCACTACGAGGACTGTTTCTAGCTAATAGTTTTCTAACAGTATTTTTGTAATTAAACAATACATGTATATCAAAAAGTTTCAAGGCCTTGACAATATTTTCAAACCAGAAAAATATGGTAAACACAACACATTCTTTGGGGGAATTTTCTCACTGCATATATTATTATAATATGTACGACGTGCTTTGCTACGGCAAACTTCTAAAAAACTCAGTGGATAACAAAGCTTGAGACCAATAGAATCAATATTCTTAAACTCTTCATCAAAGAATTCTGGACTAACAACCCGAAGAGCTCTTGAGATACATAGAGGAAAAAATAGATTTTTTCACATTGTATCTGTCCTGAGAAATAATGAATAAGATAAATTATTCGTAGACTACACCACAGTAGTGATGGTGATGGTATAGTGAACTAGAGTGGCAGCACAACACCACAGTAGTGATGGTGGTGGTACAGTGAACTAGAGTGGCAGCACAACACCACAGTAGTGGGGGTACAGTGAACTGGAGTGGCAGCACAACACCACAGTAGTGATGGTGATGGTACAGTGAACTAGAGTGGCAGCATAACACCACAGTAGTGATGGTGATGGTATAGTGAACTAGAGTGGCAGCACAACACCACAGTAGTGATGGTGGTGGTACAGTGAACTAGAGTGGCAGCACAACACCACAGTAGTGGGGGTACAGTGAACTGGAGTGGCAGCACAACACCACAGTAGTGATGGTGATGGTACAGTGAACTAGAGTGGCAGCCCAACACCACAGTAGTGATGGTGGTGGTGCAGTGAACTAGAGTGGCAGCACCACACCACAATAATGATGGTACAGTGAAATAGAGTGGCAGCACAACACCACAGTAGTGATGGTGATGGTACAGTGAACTAGAGTGGCAGCACAACACCACAGTAGTGATGATGGTGGTACAGTGAACTAGAGTAGCAGCACAAGACCTCAGTAGTGATGGTACAGTGAAGTAGAGTGGCAGCACAACACCACAGTAGTGATGGTGGTGGTACAGTGAACTAGAGTTGCGGCACAACACCTCAGTAGTGATGGTACAGTGAACTAGAGTGGCAGCACAACACCACAGTAGTGATGGTACAATGAACTCTAGAGTGGCAGCACAACACCACAGTAGTGATGGTGCTGGTACAGTGAACTAGAGTGGCAGGACAACACCACAGTAGTGATGGTACAGTGAACTAGAGTGGCAGCACAACACCACAGTAGTGGTGGTACAGTGAACTAGAGTGGCAGCACACCACAGTAGTGGTGGGACAGTGAACTAGAGTGGCAGCACAACACCACAGTAGTGATGGTGATGGTACAGTGAACTAGAGTGGCAGCACAACACCACAGTAGTGATGGTGGTGGTACAGTGAACTAGAGTGGCAGCACAACACCACAGTAGTGATGGTGGTGGTACAGTGAACTAGAGTGGCAGCACAACACCACAGTAGTGATGGTGATGGTACAGTGAACTAGAGTGGCAGCACAACACCACAGTAGTGATAATGGTGGTACAGTGAACTAGAGTGGCAGCACAACACCACAGTAGTGATGGTACAGTGAACTGTAGTGGCAGCACAACACCACAGTAGTGATGGTACAGTGAACTAGAGTGGCAGCACAACACCACAGTAGTGGTGGTACAGTGAACTATAGTGGCAGCACAACACCACAGCAGTGATGGTGGTGGTACAGTGAACTAGAGTGGCAGCAGAACACCACAGTAGTTATGGTGATGGTACAGTGAACTAGAGTGGCAGCACAACACCACAGTAGTGATGGCACAGTGAACTAGAGTGGCAGCACAACACCACAGTAGTGATGGTACAGTGAACTATAGTGGGAACACAACACCACAGTAGTGATGGTGATGGTACAGTGAACTAGAGTGGCAGCACAACACCACAGTAGTGATGGGTTATGGTTCAGTGAACTAGAGTGGTAGCACAACACCACAGTAGTGATGGTGATGGTACAGTGAACTAGAGTGGCAGCACAACACCACAGTAGTGATGGGTTATGGTTCAGTGAACTAGAGTGGTAGCACAACACCACAGTAGTGATGGTGATGGTACAGTGAACTAGAGTGGCAGCACAACACCACGGTAGTGATGGTGGAGGTACAGTGAACTAGAGTGGCAGCACAACACCACAGTAGTGATGGTGATGGTACAGTGAACTAGAGTGGCAGCACAACACCACAGTAGTGATGGGTTATGGTTCAGTGAACTAGAGTGGCAGCACAACACCACAGTAGTGATGGTGATGGTACAGTGAACTAGAGTGGCAGCACAACACCACAGCAGTGATGGTGATGGTACAGTGAACTAGAGTGGCAGCACAACACCACAGTAGTGATGGTGGTGGTATAGTGAACTAGAGTGGCAGCACAACACCACAGTAGTGATTGTGGTGGTATAGTGAACTAGAGTGGCAGCACAACACCACAGTAGTGTTGGTACAGTGAACTATAGTGGCAGCACAACACCACAGTAGAGATGGTGATGGTACAGTGATCTAGAAAGACAGCACAACACCACAGTAGTGGAGGTACAGTGAACTAGAGTGGCAGCACAACACCACAGTAGAGATGGTGATGGTACAGTGATCTAGAAAGACAGCACAACACCACAGTAGTGGAGGTACAGTGAACTAGAGTGGCAGCACAACACCACAGTAGTGATGGTACAGTGAACTAGAGTGGCAGCACAACACCACAGTAGTGATGGTGGTGGTATAGTGAACTAGAGTGGCAGCACAACACCACAATAGTGATGGTAATGGTACAGTGAACTAGAGTGGCAGCACAACACCACAGTAGAGGTGGTGGTGGTACAGTGAACTAGAGTGGCAGCACAACACCACAGTAGTGATGGTACAGTGAACTAGAGTGGCAGCACAACACCACAGTAGTGATGGTACAGTGAACTAGAGTGGCAGCACAACACCACAGTAGTGATGGTGGTGGTATAGTGAACTAGAGTGGCAGCACAACACCACAGTAGTGATGGTACAGTGAACTGGAGTGGCAGCACAACACCACAGTAGTGATGGTGGTGGTACAGTGAACCAGAGTGGCAGCACAACACCACAGTAGTGATGGTGATGGTATAGTGAACTAGAATGGCAGCACAACACCACAGTAGTGATTGTGATGGTAGAGTGAACTAGAGTGGCAACACAACACCACAGTAGTGATGGTGATGGTACAGTGAACTAGAGTGGCAGCATAACACCACAGTAGTGATGGTGATGGTATAGTGAACTAGAGTGGCAGCACAACACCACAGTAGTGATGGTGGTGGTACAGTGAACTAGAGTGGCAGCACAACACCACAGTAGTAGAGGTACAGTGAACTAGAGTGGCAGCACAACACCACAGTAGTGGAGGTACAGTGAACTGGAGTGGCAGCACAACACCACAGTAGTGATGGTGATGGTACAGTGAACTAGAGTGGCAGCACAACACCACAGTAGTGATGGTGGTGGTGCAGTGAACTAGAGTAGCAGCACAACACCACAGTAGTGATGGTACAGTGAACTAGAGTGGCAGCATAACACCACAGTAGTGATGGTGGTGGTACAGTGAACTAGAGTGGCAGCACAACACCACAGTAGTAGAGGTACAGTGAACTAGAGTGGCAGCACAACACCACAGTAGTGGAGGTACAGTGAACTGGAGTGGCAGCACAACACCACAGTAGTTATGGTGATGGTACAGTGAACTAGAGTGGCAGCACAACACCACAGTAGTGATGGTGGTGGTGCAGTGAACTAGAGTAGCAGCACAACACCACAGTAGTGATGGTACAGTGAACTAGAGTGGCAGCATAACACCACAGTAGTGATGGTGGTTGTACAGTGAACTAGAGTGGCAGCACAACACCACAGTAGTGATGGTGATGGTACAGTGAACTAGAGTGGCAGCACAACACCACAGTAGTGATGGTGGTGGTACAGTGAACTAGAGTGGCAGGACAACACCACAGTAGTGATGGTGATGGTACAGTGAACTAGAGTGGCAGCACAACATCACAGTAGTGGTGGTGGTGGTACAGTGAACTAGAGTGGCAGCACAACACAACAGTAGTGGTGGTACAGTGAATTAGAGTGGCAGCACAACACCACAGTAGTGGTGGTACAGTGAACTAGAGTGGCAGCACAACACCAAAGTAGTGATGGTGATGGTGCAGTGAACTAGAGTGGCAGCACAACACCACAGTAGTGATGGTGGTGGTACAGTGAACTAGAGTGGCAGCAGAACACCACAGTAGTGATGGTGATGGTACAGTGAACTAGAGTGGCAGCACAACACCACAGTAGTGATGGCACAGTGAACTAGAGTGGCAGCACAACACCACAGTAGTGATGGTGGTGGTACAGTGAACTAGAGTGGCAGTACAACACCACAGTAGTGATGGTGATGGTACAGTTAACTAGAGTGGCAGCACAAAACCATAGTAGTGATGGTACAGTGAACTAGAGTGGCAGCACAACACCACAGTAGTGATGGTGATGGTACAGTGAACTAGAATGACAGCACAACACCACAGTAGTGGAGGTACAGTGAACTAGAGTGGCAGCACAACACCACAATAGTGATAGTGATGTTACAGTGAACTAGAGTGGCAGCACTACACCACAATAGTGATGGTGATGGTACAGGGTACTACAGTGGCAGCACAACACCACAGTAGTGGTGGTACAGTGAACTAGAGTGGTAGCACAACACCACAGTAGTGATGGTACAGTGAACTAGAGTGGCAGCACAACACCACAGTAGTGATGGTGGTGGTACAGTGAACTAGAGTGGCAGCACAACACCACAGTAGTGATGGTACAGTGAACTGGAGTGGCAGCACAACACCACAGTAGTGGAGGTACAGTGAACTAGAGTGGCAGCACAACACCACAGTAGTGATGGTGATGGTACAGTGAACTAGAGTGGCAGCACAACACCACAGTAGTGATGGTGGTGGTACATTGAACTAGAGTGGCAGCACAACACCACAGTAGGGATGGTACAGTGAACTAGAGTGGCAGCACAACACGACAGTAGTGATGGTGATGGTACAGTGAACTAGAGTGGCAGCACAACACCACAGTAGTGATAGTGATGGTACAGTGAACTAGAATGACAGCACAACACCACAGTAGTGGAGGTACAGTGAACTAGAGTGGCAGCACAACACCACAATAGTGATGGTGATGGTACAGTGAACTAGAGTGGCACCACAACACCACAGTAGTGGTGGTGGTGGTACAGTGAACTAGAGTGGCAGCACAACACCACAGTAGTGATCGTACAGTGAACTAGAGTGGCAGCACAACACCACAGTAGTGATGGTACAGTGAACAAGAGTGGCAGCACAAGACCACAGTAGTGATGGTACAGTGAACTAGAGTGGCAGCACAACACCACAGTAGTGATGGTGATGGTACAGTAAACTAGAGTGGCAGCACAACACCACAGTAGTGATGATGGTGGTACAGTGAACTAGAGTGGCAGCACAGCACCACAGTAGTGATGGTGGTGGTACAGTGAACTAGAGTGGCAGCACAACACCACAGTAGTGATGGTGAAGGTATAGTGAACTAGAGTAGCAGCACAACACCACAGTAGTGATGGTACAGTGAACTAGAGTGGCAGCACAACACCACAGTAGTGATGGTGGTGGTACAGTGAACTAGAGTGGCAGCACAACGCCACAGTAGTGATGGTACAGTGAACTAGAGTAGCAGCACAACACCACGGTAGTGATGGTACAGTGAACTAGAGTGGCAGCACAACACCACAGTAGTGATGGTGATGGTACAGTGAACTAGAGTGGCAGCACAACACCACAGTAGTGATGGTACAGTGAACTAGAGTGGCAGCACAACACCACAGTAGTGATGGTGATGGTACAGTGAACTAGAGTGGCAGCACAACACCACAGTAGTGATGGTACAGTGAACTAGCGTGGCACCACAGCACCACAGTAGTGATGGTGGTGGTACAGTGAACTAGAGTGGCAGCACAACACCACAGTAGTGATGGTGGTGGTACAGTGAACTAGAGTGGCAGTACAACACCACAGTAGTGATGGTGATGGTACAGTGAACTAGAGTGGCAGCACAAAACCATAGTAGTGATGGTACAGTGAACTAGAGTGGCAGCACAACACCACAGTAGTGATGGTGATGGTACAGTGAACTAGAATGACAGCACAACACCACAGTAGTTGAGGTACAGTGAACTAGAGTGGCAGCACAACACCACAATAGTGATAGTGATGTTACAGTGAACTAGAGTGGCAGCACTACACCACAATAGTGATGGTGATGGTACAGGGTACTACAGTGGCAGCACAACACCACAGTAGTGGTGGTACAGTGAACTAGAGTGGTAGCACAACACCACAGTAGTGATGGTACAGTGAACTAGAGTGGCAGCACAACACCACAGTAGTGATGGTGGTGGTACAGTGAACTAGAGTGGCAGCACAACACCACAAGAGTGATGGTACAGTGAACTGGAGTGGCAGCACAACACCACAGTAGTGGAGGTACAGTGAACTAGAGTGGCAGCACAACACCACAGTAGTGATGGTGATGGTACAGTGAACTAGAGTGGCAGCACAACACCACAGTAGTGATGGTGGTGGTACAGTGAACTAGAGTGGCAGCACAACACCACAGTAGGGATGGTACAGTGAACTAGAGTGGCAGCACAACACGACAGTAGTGATGGTGATGGTACAGTGAACTAGAGTGGCAGCACAACACCACAGTAGTGATAGTGATGGTACAGTGAACTAGAATGACAGCACAACACCACAGTAGTGGAGGTACAGTGAACTAGAGTGGCAGCACAACACCACAATAGTGATGGTGATGGTACAGTGAACTAGAGTGGCACCACAACACCACAGTAGTGGTGGTGGTGGTACAGTGAACTAGAGTGGCAGCACAACACCACAGTAGTGATCGTACAGTGAACTAGAGTGGCAGCACAACACCACAGTAGTGATGGTACAGTGAACAAGAGTGGCAGCACAACACCACAGTAGTGATGGTACAGTGAACTAGAGTGGCAGCACAACACCACAGTAGTGATGGTGATGGTACAGTGAACTAGAGTGGCAGCACAACACCACAGTAGTGATGATGGTGGTACAGTGAACTAGAGTGGCAGCACAGCACCACAGTAGTGATGGTGGTGGTACAGTGAACTGGAGTGGCAGCACAACACCACAGTAGTGATGGTGATGGTATAGTGAACTAGAGTAGCAGCACAACACCACAGTAGTGATGGTGGTGGTACAGTGAACTAGAGTGGCAGCACAACGCCACAGTAGTGATGGTACAGTGAACTAGAGTAGCAGCACAACACCACGGTAGTGATGGTACAGTGAACTAGAGTGGCAGCACAACACCACAGTAGTGATGGTGATGGTACAGTGAACTAGAGTGGCAGCACAACACCACAGTAGTGATGGTACAGTGAACTAGAGTGGCAGCACAACACCACAGTAGTGATGGTGATGGTACAGTGAACTAGAGTGGCAGCACAACACCACAGTAGTGATGGTACAGTGAACTAGAGTGGCACCACAGCACCACAGTAGTGATGGTGGTGGTACAGTGAACTAGAGTGGCAGCACAACACCACAGTAGTGATGGTGGTGGTACAGTGAACTAGAGTGGCAGCACAACACCACAGTAGTGATGGTACAGTGAACTAGAGTGGCAGCACAACGCCATAATAGTGATGGTACAGTGAACTAGAGTGGCAGCACAACACCACAGTTTTGGAGGTACAGTGAACTAGAGTGGCAGCACAACACCACAATAGTGATGGTGATGGTACAGTGAACTAGAGTGGCAGCACAACACCACAATAGTGATGGTGATGGTACAGTGAACTAGAGTGGCAGCACAACACCACAATAGTGATGGTGATGGTACAGTGAACTAGAGTGGCAGCACAACACCACAGTAGTGGTGGTACAGTGAACTAGAGTGGCAGCACAACACCACAGTAGTGATGGTACAGTGAACTAGAGTGGCATCACAACACCACAGTAGTGATGGTGGTGGTACAGTGAACTAGAGTGGCAGCACAACACCACAGTAGTGATGGTACAGTGAACTGGAGTGGCAGCACAACACCACAGTAGTGGAGGTACAGTGAACTAGAGTGGCAGCACAACACCACAGTAGTGATGGTGATGGTACAGTGAACTAGAGTGGCAGCACAACACCACAGTAGTGATGGTGGTGGTACAGTGAACTAGAGTGGCAGCACAACACCACAGTAGTGATGGTGATGGTACAGTGAACTAGAGTGGCAGCACAACACCACAGTAGTGATGATGGTGGTACAGTGAACTAGAGTGGCAGCACAGCACCACAGTAGTGATGGTGGAGGTGCAGTGAACTAGAGTGGCAGCATAACACCACAGTAGTGATGGTACAGTGAACTAGAGTTGCAGCACAACACCATAGTAGTGATGGTACAGTGAACTAGAGTTGCAGCACAACACCACAGTAGTGATGGTGATGGTACAGTGATCTAGAATGACAGCACAACACCACAGTAGTGGAGGTACAGTGAACTAGATTGGCAGCACAACACCACAATAGTGATGGTAATGGTACAGTGAACTAGAGTGGCAGCACAACACCACAGTAGTGGTGGTGGTGGTACAGTGAACTAGAGTGGCAGCACAACACCACAGTAGTGATGGTACAGTGAACTAGAGTGGCAGCACAACACCACAGTAGTGATGGTACAGTGAACTAGAGTGGCAGCACAACACCACAGTAGTGATGGTGCTGGTACAGTGAACTAGAGTGGCAGCACAACACCACAGTAGTGATGGTACAGTGAACTGGAGTGGCAGCACAACACCACAGTAGTGATGGTGGTGGTACAGTGAACTAGAGTGGCAGCACAACACCACAGTAGTGATGGTACAGTGAACTAGAGTGGCAGCACAACACCACAGTAGTGATGGTACAGTGAACTGGAGTGGCAGCACAACACCACAGTAGTGATGGTACAGTGAACTGGAGTGGCTGCACAACACCACAGTAGTGGTGGTGGTGGTACAGTGAACTAGAGTGGCAGCACAACACCACAGTAGTGATGGTGGTGGTACAGTGAACTAGAGTGGCAGCACAACACCACAGTAGTGATGGTACAGTGAACTAGAGTGGCAGCACAACACCACAGTCCACCACAGTCACCTCCGTAATGTCACTGTGGTTGACTGCTGCCCTCACCACATCCAGGCCGCTCACCACATCACCGAAGACATATGGCCTCTGGCGACCAGCCTGGCGGTCCCTGGTGATGATGATGAACTGGGCACTCTTGGGACCCCCCGGCGGCCACCACCTGGACCCCACAGCTCCTGCCTGGCCTGACTGCTGGTACTGCCCCCGGAGGTCAGGCAACAGTGGGGCTCCTCCCTTACCATCATTACTCTCGTAGTCTCCGCCCACCACACGCTCACCCGGGTAACCCTTGTCCACCACCATCAACAGTTTAGTGTTGCGGTAGGTGTGGCCCCGCTGGCCCGTACACAACAACACAAACTGTCTGGCCAGCGGAGTGTCAGGGGTCAGCCGGATGGTGACCCGCCCTCTTGTTGACCCCGCCCACCCGAGGTCAAGGAACGCCAGGGTGCAGGAGGGGTCCAGCACGCCCACAACATCACTCTCCTGCACAAGATGATATAAATCATGCTGGTAACTGTATAACAAAATGTTATCATATTAGTTATCACAACTCAGTAAGTCAGTAATGTCAGTAAGACTAGTGGGGGTAATAAAGTAACCTGGAGGGTGTGGGCGTGGGCGGGCGTGGGCTGACGCAGGAGTGGGTGGAGGTACAGCTGTCCGTCTTGTAGAGTTATCCTGGCGGAGCGGCGGCCATCTTGGTCTTCCTGGACGGCCACCACCCGGCCAGCCTCCACCAGCCTCTTGACGGCCACCACCCGGCCAGCCTCCACCAGGCTCTTGACGGCCACCACCCGGCTAGCCTCCACCAGGCTCTTGACGGCCACCACCCGGCCAGCCTCCACCAGGCTCTTGACGGGCTCCATCATCCTGCGGAGGTCCTCAACCTGTGGACAGTGTCAGCCCCATTATCAGCTGTGGACAGTGTCAGCCCCATTATCAGCTGTGGAAAGTGTCAGCCCCATTATCACCTGTGGACAGTGTCAGCCCCATTATCACCTGTGGACAGTGTCAGCCCCATTATCACCTGTGGACAGTGTCAGCCCCATTATCACCTGTGGACAGTGTCAGCCCCATTATCACCTGTGGACAGTGTCAGCCCCATTATCACCTGTGGACAGTGTCAGCCCCATTATCACCTGTGGACAGTGTCAGCCCCATTATCACCTGTGGACAGTCAGCACCATTATCACCTGTGGACAGAGTCAGCACCATTATCACCTGTGGACAGTGTCAGCCCCATTATCACCTGTGGACAGTGTCAGCCCCATTATCACCTGTGGACAGTGTCAGCCCCATTATCACCTGTGGACAGTGTCAGCACCATTATCACCAGTGGACAGAGTCAGCACCATTATCACCTGTAGACAGTGTCAGCCCCATTATCACCTGTGGACAGTGTCAGCCCCATTATCACCTGTGGACAGTGTCAGCACCATTATCACCTGTAGACAGTGTCAGCCCTATTATCACGCGTAGAGTGTCAGCACCATTATCACCTGTAGACAGTGTCAGTCCCATTATCCCGTGGACAGTGTGAGGCCCATTATCACCTGTAGACAGTGTCAGCCCCATATCACCTGTGGACAGTGTCAGCCCCATTATCACCTGTGGACAGTGTCAGCCCCATTATCACCTGTGGACAGTGTCAGCCCCATATCACCTGTGGACAGTGTCAGCCCCATTATCACCTGTGGACAGTGTCAGCCCCATTATCACCTGTGGACAGTGTCAGCCCCATTATCACCTGTGGACAGTGTCAGCACCATTATCACTTGTGGACAGTGTCAGCCCCATTATCACATGTGGACAGTGTCAGCCCCATATCACCTGTGGGCAGTGTCAGCCCCATTATCACCTGTGGACAGTGTCAGCCCCATTATCACCTGTGGACAGTGTCAGCCCCATATCACCTGTGGACAGTGTCAGTCCCATATCACCTGTGGACAGTGTCAGCCCCATATCACCTGTGGACAGTGTCAGCCCCATTATCACCTGTAGACAGCGTCAGCACCATTATCACCTGTGGACAGTGTCAGCACCATTATCACCTGTGGACAGTGTCAGCCCCATTATCACCTGTGGACAGTGTCAGCCCCATATCACCTGTGGACAGTGTCAGCCCCATTATCACCTGTCGACAGTGTCAGCACTATTGTCTCCTGTCGACAGTGTCAGCACCATAATCACCTGTGGACAGTGTCAGCACCATTATCACCTGTGGACAGTGTCAGCACCATTATCACCTGTAGACAGTGTCAGCCTCATTATCACCTGTGGACAGTGTCAGCCCCATTATCACCTGTGGACAGTGTCAGCCCCATTATCACCTGTGGACAGTGTCAGCACCATTATCACCTGTTGACAGTCAGCCCTATTATCACCCGTAGAGTGTCAGCACCATTATCACCTGTAAACAGTGTCAGTCCCATTATCACGTGGATAGTGTGAGGCCCATTATCACCTGTGGACAGTGTCAACCCCATTATCACATGTGGATAGTGTCAGCCCCATTATCACTTGTGGACAGTGTCGGCCCCATTATCACCTGTAGTCAGTGTCAGCCCCATGATCACATGTGGTCAGTGTCAGCCCCATTATCACCTGTGGACAGTGTCAGCTTAATTATCACCTGTGGACAGTGTCAGTCCCATTATCTCCTGTAGTCAGTGTCAGGCCCATTATCAACTGTGGACAGTGTCAGCCCCATTATCACCAGTGGTCAGTCCCAGCCCCATTATCACCTGCTGACTGTGTCAGCCCCATTACCACCTGTGGTCAGTGTCAGCCACATTATCACCTGTGGACAGTGTCAGCTTAATTATCACCTGTGGACAGTGTCAGCACCATTATCACCTGTGGACAGTGTCAGTCCCATTATCTCCTGTGGTTAGTGTCAGCACCATTATCAACTGTGGACAGTGTCAGCCCTATTATCACCTGTGGTCAGTGTCAGGCCCATTATCACCTGTGGATAGTGTCAGCCCCATTATCACCTGTGATCAGTGACAGCCCCATTATCACCTGTGGTCAGTGTCAGCCCCATTATCACTTGTGGACAGTGTCAGGCCCATTATCACCTGTGGACAGTGTCAGCCACATTATCACCTGTGGTCAGTGACAGCCCCATTATCACCTGTGGTTAGTGTCAGCCCCATTATCACCTGTAGTCAGTGTCAGCCCCATTATCACCTGTGGTCAGTGTCAGCCCCATTATCACCTGTGGACAGTGTCAGCCCCATTATCACCTGTAGTCAGTGTCAGCCCCATTATCACCTGTGGTCAGTGACAGCCCCATTATCATCTGTGGACAGTGTCAGCCCCATTATCACCTGTAGTCAGTGTCAGCCCCATTATCACCTGTGGTCAGTGTCAGCCCCATTATCACTTGTGGTCAGTGTCAGGCCCATTATCACATGTGGACAGTGTCAGCCCCATTATCACCTGTGGTGAGTGTCAGCCCCATTATCACATGTGGACAGTGTCAGCACCATTATCACATGTGGACAGTGTCAGCCCCATTACCACCTGTGGTCAGTGTCAGCACCATTATCACCTGTGGACAGTGTCAGCCCCATTATCACCTGTGGACAGTGTCAGCACCATTATCACCTGTGGACAGTGTCAGCACCATTATCACCTGTGGTCAGTGTCAGCCCCATTATCACCTGTGGTCAGAGACAGCCCCATTATCACCTGTGGTTAGTGTCAGCCTCATTATCACCTGTGGTCAGTGTCAGCCCTATTATCACCTGTGGACAGTGTCAGCCCCATTATCACCTGTAGTCAGTGTCAGCTCCATTATCACCTGTGGTCAGTGTCAGCCCCATTATCACCTGTGGACAGTGTCAGCCCCATTATCACCTGTAGTCAGTGTCAGCCCCATTATCACCCGTGGTCAGTGACAGCCCCATTATCATCTGTGGACAGTGTCAGCCCCATTATCACCTGTAGTCAGTGTCAGCCCCATTATCACGTGTGGTCAGTGTCAGCCCCATTATCACGTGTGGTCAGTGTCAGGCCCATTATCACATGTGGACAGTGTCAGGCCCATTATCACCTGTTGTCAATAGTAGTAGGGTGTACGACTCACAGAACATTTTTTTTTCAGACCAGGGAACCCCTGTGAGTCGTACGACTCACAGAACATTTTTTTTTTCAGGCCAGAGAACCCCTGTGAGTCGTACGACTCACAGAACATTTTTTTTTTCTGGGAAATATCCCGCGTGTAAGCCAGGGTTTTCAGGTAAATTTTTTTTTCAGTCACAAATTTTAGAAGTATGGATTTCTTATGATGAAAATAATTTCCGAGACTTAGAAGTTTGTTAAGGGCTTATGGGAGAAATTCAAGTAACGTATGTAGCGCTTTAGGGTTTCCAGGAGAACTCTACGGACATATTTTACATGTTTTCAACTTACAAATATCGTCTATGTAAACCATAGTTTTCATATAAATTTAGAAAATCACCTGTGTAAGTCAGGGTTTTCAGGTATCATACCTCACACCCCCTCCCTCCCCCCCTTACCTCGCAATCTCTCGCGTCACCTTTATTTACCTTACGCCCGGCCAGCCAGACGCTTCGTGTAGGTCTCCTCTTATCATATCTTATCTTTTCTTCTCCATAATATCTGGACCGTCCCTCCTCTCTCTCTCCTTTAATTCAGTTCAGCTATTTTCCAACATCGTATGTTTGCTCCTTTTCATTAAGCAAGTCAGTTTTACACAAATAAATTGTGTTAGTAAGCATGTTCTAGCTCACGTTCCCCCGCCTTAGTCCCCTGTCGTATAATGAATACTATCATTCCAATCCCTCTAAAATTTAAAAATAATCATATTTCAAACGTAGTTCAATACAGTAATTTAGTTACCGAGCTCCAGCGCTTGTCCTCCGCCTTAGCTCTCTCTCGTATCTTCGTTAATACCTATTCAAATTCCCCGAAATTTCTACCCGCTGTATTTCAGACATAGTTTAGTAAATGCAAACAATTATCAAACTCTAGCTCTTGTCCCCAGCTTAGTTCATTTGCACAAGATCGTTAGTAACAGTCCAAATTCCCTGAGATTTTTACCCTCTGTATTTCAGACACCGTAAATAAGATCAAAACAATTATCAAACTCTGGCTCTTGTCCCCAGCTTAGTTCATTTGTACAATACCATTAGTAACAGTCCAATTTCCCTGAAATTTTTACCCTCTGTATTTCAGGCACCGTAAATAAGATCAAAACAGTTATCGAGCTCCAGCTCTCGTCCCCCACCTTAGTTCGTTTATACAAGATCGTTAGTAACAGTCCAATTTCCCTGAAATTTTTACCCTCTGTATTTCAGGCACCGTAAATAAGATCAAAACAGTTATCGAGCTCCAGCTCTCGTCCCCCACCTTAGTTCATTTGTACAAGATCGTTAGTAACAGATCAATTCCCCTGAAATTTTTTACCCTCTGTATTTCAGACACCGTAAATAAAATCAAGTCAGTTATCGAGCTCCAGCTCTCGTCCTCCACCTTAGTTCATTGTACTAAGATCGTTAGTAACAGACCAATTTTCCCGAAATTTAAAGCAGACATACTTCAAAGTTAGTAAATAAAATAAAATCAGTTATCGAGCTCCAGCTCTCATCCCCCGCCTTAGTTCTCTCTCGTATATTTGTAAATAACCCATCAATTTCCCGAAATTTAAAAGCAGACATACTTCAAAGTTAGTAAATAAGATCAAGTCAGTTACTGAGCTCCAGCTCTCGTCCCCACCTTAGTTCTCTTTCGTATCTTTGTAAAATAACCCATCAATTTCCCTGAAATTTTTACCCTCTGTATTTCAGACATAGTAAATATGAAGTAAACAATTATAAAACTCTAGCTCTTGTCCTCTGTCCAAGCTCACTTTTGTAAATTCATTACTCTCAGTCCAAATCACCCAACTACATTTTCAGACATAGTAAATAAAAACCAGTTCAGTTATCAAGTTTCAACTCTTGTGCCCCAGCTTAGTTCATTTGTGCAAGTTCTTTATTTTCCAACTAAATCACCTGAGATTTAAGATCACCTTATTTCTAACGTAGTAAAATTAATCTGGACATTAGCCTTAGATCATCAGACATAAATATATTCGATCAAGTCCGTCTCCAGCCTAACTCTTATCCGAGTACACACATAACCCCAACCTGTATAATTATCTTTCACCCCCTCCCACCTTCCTCCATCTCATCTCACCTTACCCTTTACCTCCCTTACCTTCTCATCCCCAACGTATCCAAACCTTCAATAATCGTACTGTATTTGCATATTTTCTCTATATTCACTGTGTTCTTCGTATTCTCATCCGTGTTCACTCCATGCTCTTCAAATGTTCACAGTCCCATTCAGTTCATATTTTCACAAGTATCTCCATTTTTTCTGTAATCTTTCTCTTAGTCTCATTATGTTCTCTACAAATTCTAGTCATATTTTCTATGTTTTCATGTACATCATATGTTCTCTGTACAACTTTTATACTCAATATTCATGCTAACTTCCATATTTTGTGTTCTTTGTCAATAATCATGTTCCTCTACAAGTTCATGTTCCTCACAAGATCACTTCGTTTTTCACCTTCACTTACATATTTTCTACATTCTTTGTCATATTCTCCATGTTCTTCACAAGTCCATTGTTCATTCTTTGTATTCCCTATTCTCCTTATCATGTTTTCATGTTCTCTGTAAGTTCATCAACTTTTCTTACATGTGTTCTTTGCCATGTTCCCCATATGTTCTCTGGGTTTTTCCCCTTACATGTTATTTAACGTTCCTTAACTAAAAAAATCTTTCGCCAATCAACTAAAAACATAGTCACTTTCGTCATTTCTCAACTAAACTTATTATCCAGTCAACTAAAAATAGTCAGAAATAGCCTCGTTCAACACTGTTCTTAACTAAAACAACCTTTCTCTTAGCTGAAAATTGTCAAAGGAAACTTCTTTCAGCACTTTCTTAACAGCCGCTATGTTTCATCAAGAAAAAATTGCCAAAGGAAACTTTCCAAAACTGTTCATAACTAGCTTTTTTATCCATCGTCAATCAACTAAATAATAACTTTCATCATTTCTTAACTAAACTTATTCCCCAGTCATCAGAAAATAGCCGTGTTCTTCATGTTTCATTGTCATTTCATAACTAAAATTATCCATCAATCAACAGAAAAAGCCATGTTCATCATGTTTTGTCTTTTTGCTTAACTAAAATTATGTTTTGTCAAGTAAGAAAAAATAACCAAAGATATCTTTCATCGCTGTTCTTAACTGACATTATACTTTGGGGAGCACAAAAATAGTCTCCCTCGTCATGTTTTGTCTTTTTCCTTAACTAAAGTATTCATCAGTCAACTAAAAATAGTTGCTTCATTATGTTTCCTTGTCATTTCTTAACTGAAATATCACTTCTCTCATTTAAAATAGTCATGTGTAGCCTCTTTCCAACACTGTTCCTAACTAAAGTAGCCTTTCACTTCGCTAAAATAGTCATATTCATCATTGTTCCTAACTAAATTATATGTCGTTAAGTAAGAAATATAGTCAAAGACACTCTTCGAGGCATCAAGGACTTACTCAAAGAAATCAAAGTTGCACTCAAAGACATCCTTCGAGACATCAAAGACATCCTTTTAGACTTCAATGGGACTCTTCGAGATATCAAAAGGCACTCTCAAACACTCAAAAATTTACTTGCATCCTCAAAGTTATTCTCAGAGGCATAAAAGTCATTCTCAGAGCTATCAAAATTATTCTCGATGTCATCAAAAAGTATTTTCTCGTTCATCAAAGTTAATCTCAGAGTTAACAAAGGTAATCTCTAACTCACTCTCGTACATCAAAGTTGATCTCAGAGTTAACAAAGGTAATCTCAGAGTTATCCAAAGATATTCTTATATCCACAAAAGTTATTCTGAGCTATCAAAGTTAATCTCAAACATCTCCGTTCATAAAAGTTATTCTCTAAGAGCTATCAAAAGTTATTCTCAGAGACATCTAAAGTTATTCTTTAAGACAACAAAGTCTTTCTCAGAGTCATCAAAGTTATTCTCAGAGTCACCTTTGTTATTCAAAGAAGCCTTCTGAGACATCCTCGTTCAACAAAAACTGTCCTCAGAGCCATCAAAAAGTTAAATACAGTCGTCAAAGTTATTCTCTAAGTATCTTTTCGTTCATCAGAGAAGCTTTCTAAGACATCTTTGTTCATCCAAGTTGTTCTCTAAGACATCAATCTTGTTCTCTAAGACATCAAAGATGTTCTCTAAATCATAAAAGTTAATCTCTAAGTTACCTTCGTTCGTCAGAGAAACTTTCCAAAACATCTTTGTTCATCAAACTTGTTTTCAAAGTCATCAAAAGTTAATCTAAGACATCTTTTTTCATCAAAGTTATTTTCAGAGACATCTAAAGTTATTATGTAAGACATAAAAGTTATTCTCAGAGTCATCAAATGTTATTCTCGAAGTCATCAAAGATATTTTCAGAGACATCTAAAGTTAATTTCTATGTTATAAAAGTTATTCTCAGAGACATCTAAAGTTAATTTCTATGTTATAAAAGTTATTCTCAGAGACATCTAAAGTTAATCTTGCTCATCAAAGTTGTTCTCTAAGACATAAAAGTTATTCTCAGAGTCATCAAAGTGATCTCTAATTCACCTTCGTTCTCCCAAAGTTGTTCTCTAAGACACCTTCGTGCATCAAAGAAACTCTCCTTCTTCCATCATGTTATTCTTTAAGACATCTTCAGTCATAAAATTTCTCTCCAAAATACCTATCTTACCTAACCTAACCTAACTTTACCTATGTTACCTTACCTTACCTACTTTACCTAACTTAACCTGCTTAACCTATCTTACCTATCTTACCTAACTTTACCTATGTTACCTTACCTTACCTACCTTTCCTAACTTAACCTATCTTACCTAACTTTACCTATCTTACCTAACTTAACTTTCATAACCTAACTTTACCTATCCTAACATAACTTACCTTACCTTCCCTATCTTACCTAACTTTACCTATCCTAACATAACTTACCTTACCTTCCCTATCTTACCTAACTTTACCTATCCTAACATAACTTACCTTACCTATCATACCTAACTTAACCTAACTTTACCTATCCTAACTTAACTTACCTAACTTATTCTGCTTAACCTAACTTACCTACATTACCTAACTTAACCTGCTTAACCTAACTTACCTTACCTTACCTAACTTAACCTGCTTAACCTAACTTATTTAACTTATCTTACCTATCCTAACCTAACTTGCTTTACCTAACTTAATCTTACATTCCCAAACTGATGTATCCTAACTTATCTAGTCAAACCAGACATGATCTAACTTACATAAGTATTCCTTCTTGTCTTTTGTGTTTCGTCAATCATTGTCTCATATTCATTTACTCATTTCTTTAGTTAATTTCTCAAATGGTCACTTATGCATTTCAAGTGCTATTTGTTAGAGATTGGATATTTAAGCATTTCAAAGAATTTTTGTTATATATGGGCATTTACTCATTTCAAGGGATAATTTCTCAAATGGACGTTTTTGCATTTCAAGTGTTATTTGTTTAAGATTGGGTGTTTAACCATTTCAAAGGTTTTTGTTATATATGGGAACTTACTCGTTTCAAGGGCCAATTTCTCAAATGGTCATTTTTGCAGATCAAGGGTTATTTGTTAAAGTTCATCAAGTTGCTCATAAGTTGTATTTATTATGTTTGTTATCATTTATTCTTATTCCCCAACCCCTTAACCTAACCTCTTGTAATCTTAGAGTATTTAGTAGGTTCTATCATATGTTCTTATTCCCCAACCCTTTAACCTAACCTTTCAGATGTAGTTTATTGTGTTTTTTGACGTATTGGTTGAATATATTATCCTTTTCCTAACCTTTCAGATGTAGTTTTGTTTCTCCTTTTTGTATATTTTTACCCAAACCCACCATCCCACTTAACCTTCTTTCCTTCTTTTACTTTGATTTCACATATAAGTTCATTCTTTATCATAGTAATAATAAAAATTACAATAGTAAAGAATCAGATCTACTAAGACTTGAAATTGAGAAACAAGAGCTCAAGGGAGTGAGAGCATGAAAGAAGAGCAAGGAGTAAGAGAGAGGGGGCGGAAGAAAATGGGACCAAAGAAGAGAGAATGAGAGAGAGAGTGTGGGCATGGGGGAACTAAGACTTGAATTTGAGAAAAAAGAAAACTAAGTGAATGAGAGTGAGGGTGTGAGAATGGGAGCATTAAGACTTGAATTTGAGAAACAAGAGAGCATTTGAGCAAATAAGGGAGAGAGAGGGGGAGGAAGAGAGAGAATAAGGGAGAGAGATAGAAAAGGAGGGTTAGAAGGAGTAGGAGAATCAAAGTAAAAGAAGGAAAGAAGGTTTGGGTAAAAATATACAAAAAGGAGAAACAAAACTACATCTGAAAGGTTAGGAAAAGGATAATATATTCAACAAATACGTCAAAAACACAATAAACTACATCTGAAAGGTTAGGTTAAAGGATTGGGGAATAAGAACATATGATAGAACCTACTAAATACTCTAAGATTACAAGAGGTTAGGTTAAGGGGTTGGGGAATAAGAATAAATGATAACAAACATAATAAATACAACTTATGAGCAACTTGATGAACTTTAACAAATAACCCTTGATCTGCAAAAATGACCATTTGAGAAATTGGCCCTTGAAACGAGTAAGTTCCCATATATAACAAAAACCTTTGAAATGGTTAAACACCCAATCTTAAACAAATAACACTTGAAATGCAAAAACGTCCATTTGAGAAATTATCCTTTGAAATGAGTAAATGCCCATATATAACGAAAATTCTTTGAAATGCTTAAATATCCAATCTCTAACAAATAGCACTTGAAATGCATAAGTGACCATTTGAGAAATTATAATTCTTTGAAATGCTTAAATATCCAATCTCTAACAAATAGCACTTGAAATCCATAAGTGACCATTTGAGAAATTAACTAAAGAAATGAGTAAATGAATATGAGACAATGATTGACGAAACACAAAAGACAAGAAGGAATACTTATGTAAGTTAGATCATGTCTGGTTTGACTAGATAAGTTAGGATACATCAGTTTGGAAATGTAAGATTAAGTTAGGTAAAGCAAGTTAGGTTAGGATAGGTAAGATAAGTTAAATAAGTTAGATTAAGCAGGTTAAGTTAGGTAAGGTAAGGTAAGTTAGGTTAAGCAGGTTAAGTTAGGTAATGTAGGTAAGTTAGGTTAAGCAGAATAAGTTAGGTAAGTTAAGTTAGGATAGGTAAAGTTAGGTTAAGTTAGGTATGATAGGTAAGGTAAGTTATGTTAGGATTGGTAAAGTTAGGTAAGATAGGGAAGGTAAGGTAAGTTATGTT
The DNA here is from genome assembly GCF_040958095.1 of Procambarus clarkii. Classification (NCBI taxonomy): domain Eukaryota; kingdom Metazoa; phylum Arthropoda; class Malacostraca; order Decapoda; family Cambaridae; genus Procambarus; species Procambarus clarkii. The sequence continues at coordinate 35,488,526 of NC_091197.1, read as the reverse complement.
AGGATAGGTAAAGTTAGGTAAGATAGGGAAGGTAAGGTAAGTTATGTTAGGATAGGTAAAGTTAGGTTATGAAAGTTAAGTTAGGTAAGATAGGTAAAGTTAGGTAAGATAGGTTAAGCAGGTAAAGTTAGGAAAGTTAGGTAAGATAGGTTAAGCAGGTTAAGTTAGGTAAGGTAGGTAAGGTAAGGTAACATAGATAAAGTTAGGTTAGGTTAGGTAAGATAGGTATTTTGGAGAGAAATTTTATGACTGAAGATGTTTTAAAGAATAACATGATGGAAGAAGGAGAGTTTCTTTGATGCACGAAGGTGTCTTAGAGAACAACTTTGGGAGAACGAAGGTGAATTAGAGATCACTTTGATGACTCTGAGAATAACTTTTATGTCTTAGAGAACAACTTTGATGAGCAAGATTAACTTTAGATGTCTCTGAGAATAACTTTTATAACATAGAAATTAACTTTAGATGTCTCTGAGAATAACTTTTATAACATAGAAATTAACTTTAGATGTCTCTGAAAATATCTTTGATGACTTCGAGAATAACATTTGATGACTCTGAGAATAACTTTTATGTCTTACATAATAACTTTAGATGTCTCTGAAAATAACTTTGATGAAAAAAGATGTCTTAGATTAACTTTTGATGACTTTGAAAACAAGTTTGATGAACAAAGATGTTTTGGAAAGTTTCTCTGACGAACGAAGGTAACTTAGAGATTAACTTTTATGATTTAGAGAACATCTTTGATGTCTTAGAGAACAAGATTGATGTCTTAGAGAACAACTTGGATGAACAAAGATGTCTTAGAAAGCTTCTCTGATGAACGAAAAGATACTTAGAGAATAACTTTGACGACTGTATTTAACTTTTTGATGGCTCTGAGGACAGTTTTTGTTGAAGGAGGATGTCTCAGAAGGCTTCTTTGAATAACAAAGGTGACTCTGAGAATAACTTTGATGACTCTGAGAAAGACTTTGTTGTCTTAAAGAATAACTTTAGATGTCTCTGAGAATAACTTTTGATAGCTCTTAGAGAATAACTTTTATGAACGGAGATGTTTGAGATTAACTTTGATAGCTCAGAATAACTTTTGTGGATATAAGAATATCTTTGGATAACTCTGAGATTACCTTTGTTAACTCTGAGATCAACTTTGATGTACGAGAGTGAGTTAGAGATTACCTTTGTTAACTCTGAGATTAACTTTGATGAACGAGAAAATACTTTTTGATGACATCGAGAATAATTTTGATAGCTCTGAGAATGACTTTTATGCCTCTGAGAATAACTTTGAGGATGCAAGTAAATTTTTGAGTGTTTGAGAGTGCCTTTTGATATCTCGAAGAGTCCCATTGAAGTCTTAAAGGATGTCTTTGATGTCTCGAAGGATGTCTTTGAGTGCAACTTTGATTTCTTTGAGTAAGTCCTTGATGCCTCGAAGAGTGTCTTTGACTATATTTCTTACTTAACGACATATAATTTAGTTAGGAACAATGATGAATATGACTATTTTAGCGAAGTGAAAGGCAACTTTAGTTAGGAACAGTGTTGGAAAGAGGCTACACATGACTATTTTAAATGAGAGAAGTGATATTTCAGTTAAGAAATGACAAGGAAACATGATGAAGCAACTATTTTTAGTTGACTGATGAATACTTTAGTTAAGGAAAAAGACAAAACATGACGAGGGAGACTATTTTTGTGCTCCCCAAAGTATAATGTCAGTTAAGAACAGCGATGAAAGATATCTTTGGTTATTTTTTCTTACTTGACAAAACATAATTTTAGTTAAGCAAAAAGACAAAACATGATGAACATGGCTTTTTCTGTTGATTGATGGATAATTTTAGTTATGAAATGACAATGAAACATGAAGAACACGGCTATTTTCTGATGACTGGGGAATAAGTTTAGTTAAGAAATGATGAAAGTTATTATTTAGTTGATTGACGATGGATAAAAAAGCTAGTTATGAACAGTTTTGGAAAGTTTCCTTTGGCAATTTTTTCTTGATGAAACATAGCGGCTGTTAAGAAAGTGCTGAAAGAAGTTTCCTTTGACAATTTTCAGCTAAGAGAAAGGTTGTTTTAGTTAAGAACAGTGTTGAACGAGGCTATTTCTGACTATTTTTAGTTGACTGGATAATAAGTTTAGTTGAGAAATGACGAAAGTGACTATGTTTTTAGTTGATTGGCGAAAGATTTTTTTAGTTAAGGAACGTTAAATAACATGTAAGGGGAAAAACCCAGAGAACATATGGGGAACATGGCAAAGAACACATGTAAGAAAAGTTGATGAACTTACAGAGAACATGAAAACATGATAAGGAGAATAGGGAATACAAAGAATGAACAATGGACTTGTGAAGAACATGGAGAATATGACAAAGAATGTAGAAAACATGTAAGTGAAGGTGAAAAACGAAGTGATCTTGTGAGGAACATGAACTTGTAGAGGAACATGATTATTGACAAAGAACACAAAATATGGAAGTTAGCATGAATATTGAGTATAAAAGTTGTACAGAGAACATATGATGTACATGAAAACATAGAAAATATGACTAGAATTTGTAGAGAACATAATGAGACTAAGAGAAAGATTACAGAAAAAATGGAGATACTTGTGAAAATATGAACTGAATGGGACTGTGAACATTTGAAGAGCATGGAGTGAACACGGATGAGAATACGAAGAACACAGTGAATATAGAGAAAATATGCAAATACAGTACGATTATTGAAGGTTTGGATACGTTGGGGATGAGAAGGTAAGGGAGGTAAAGGGTAAGGTGAGATGAGATGGAGGAAGGTGGGAGGGGGTGAAAGATAATTATACAGGTTGGGGTTATGTGTGTACTCGGATAAGAGTTAGGCTGGAGACGGACTTGATCGAATATATTTATGTCTGATGATCTAAGGCTAATGTCCAGATTAATTTTACTACGTTAGAAATAAGGTGATCTTAAATCTCAGGTGATTTAGTTGGAAAATAAAGAACTTGCACAAATGAACTAAGCTGGGGCACAAGAGTTGAAACTTGATAACTGAACTGGTTTTTATTTACTATGTCTGAAAATGTAGTTGGGTGATTTGGACTGAGAGTAATGAATTTACAAAAGTGAGCTTGGACAGAGGACAAGAGCTAGAGTTTTATAATTGTTTACTTCATATTTACTATGTCTGAAATACAGAGGGTAAAAATTTCAGGGAAATTGATGGGTTATTTTACAAAGATACGAAAGAGAACTAAGGTGGGGACGAGAGCTGGAGCTCAGTAACTGACTTGATCTTATTTACTAACTTTGAAGTATGTCTGCTTTTAAATTTCGGGAAATTGATGGGTTATTTACAAATATACGAGAGAGAACTAAGGCGGGGGATGAGAGCTGGAGCTCGATAACTGGTTTTATTTTATTTACTAACTTTGAAGTATGTCTGCTTTAAATTTCGGGAAAATTGGTCTGTTACTAACGATCTTAGTACAATGAACTAAGGTGGAGGACGAGAGCTGGAGCTCGATAACTGACTTGATTTTATTTACGGTGTCTGAAATACAGAGGGTAAAAAATTTCAGGGGAATTGATCTGTTACTAACGATCTTGTACAAATGAACTAAGGTGGGGGACGAGAGCTGGAGCTCGATAACTGTTTTGATCTTATTTACGGTGCCTGAAATACAGAGGGTAAAAATTTCAGGGAAATTGGACTGTTACTAACGATCTTGTATAAACGAACTAAGGTGGGGGACGAGAGCTGGAGCTCGATAACTGTTTTGATCTTATTTACGGTGCCTGAAATACAGAGGGTAAAAATTTCAGGGAAATTGGACTGTTACTAATGGTATTGTACAAATGAACTAAGCTGGGGACAAGAGCCAGAGTTTGATAATTGTTTTGATCTTATTTACGGTGTCTGAAATACAGAGGGTAAAAATCTCAGGGAATTTGGACTGTTACTAACGATCTTGTGCAAATGAACTAAGCTGGGGACAAGAGCTAGAGTTTGATAATTGTTTGCATTTACTAAACTATGTCTGAAATACAGCGGGTAGAAATTTCGGGGAATTTGAATAGGTATTAACGAAGATACGAGAGAGAGCTAAGGCGGAGGACAAGCGCTGGAGCTCGGTAACTAAATTACTGTATTGAACTACGTTTGAAATATGATTATTTTTAAATTTTAGAGGGATTGGAATGATAGTATTCATTATACGACAGGGGACTAAGGCGGGGGAACGTGAGCTAGAACATGCTTACTAACACAATTTATTTGTGTAAAACTGACTTGCTTAATGAAAAGGAGCAAACATACGATGTTGGAAAATAGCTGAACTGAATGAAAGGAGAGAGAGAGGAGGGACGGTCCAGATATTATGGAGAAGAAAAGATAAGATATGATAAGAGGAGACCTACACGAAGCGTCTGGCTGGCCGGGCGTAAGGTAAATAAAGGTGACGCGAGAGATTGCGAGGTAAGGGGGGGAGGGAGGGGGTGTGAGGTATGATACCTGAAAACCCTGACTTACACAGGTGATTTTCTAAATTTATATGAAAACTATGGTTTACATAGACGATATTTGTAAGTTGAAAACATGTAAAATATGTCCGTAGAGTTCTCCTGGAAACCCTAAAGCGCTACATACGTTACTTGAATTTCTCCCATAAGCCCTTAACAAACTTCTAAGTCTCGGAAATTATTTTCATCATAAGAAATCCATACTTCTAAAATTTGTGACTGAAAAAAAAATTTACCTGAAAACCCTGGCTTACACGCGGGATATTTCCCAGAAAAAAAAAATGTTCTGTGAGTCGTACGACTCACAGGGGTTCTCTGGCCTGAAAAAAAAAATGTTCTGTGAGTCGTACGACTCACAGGGGTTCTCTGGTCTGAAAAAAAAAAATGTTCTGTGAGTCGTACACCCTACTACTGTCAATGTCAGCCCCATTATCACCTGTGGTGAGTGTCAGCCTCATTACCACATGTGGACAGTGCCAGCACCATTATCACATGTGGACAGTGCCAGCCCCATTACCACCTGTGGTCAGTGTCAGACCCATTATCACCTGTAGACAGTGTCAGCACCATTATCACTTATGGTCAGTGACAGCCCTATTATCACATGTGGACAGTGTCAGCACCATTATCACCTGTAGACAGTGTCAGCACCATTATCACTTATGGTCAGTGACAGCTTCATTATCACCTGTAGACAGTGTCAGCCCCTTACACCTGTGGTCAGTGTCAGCCCCATTATCACCTGTGGACAGTGTCAGCACCATTTTCACCTGTGGTAAGTGTCAGGTCCATTATCACTTGTGGAGAGTGTCAGCACCATTATCACATGTGGACAGTGTAAGCACCATTATCACCTGTGGACAGTGTCAGCCCCATTATCACCTATCACCTGTGGACAGTGTCAGACCCATTATCTCCTGTGGACAGTGTCAGCCCCATTATCACCTGTGGACAGTGTCAGCCCCATTATCACCTGTGGACAGTGTCAGCCCCATTATCACCTGTGGACAGTGTCAGCACCAATATCACCTGTGGACAGTGTCAGCCCCATTATCACCTGTGGACAGTGTCAGCACCATTATCACCTGTAGACAGTGTCAGCCCCATTATCACCTGTGGACAGTGTCAGCCCCATTATCACCTGTGGACAGTGTCAGCACCATTATCACCTGTAGACAGTGTCAGCCCTATTATCACCCGTAGAGTGTCAGCACCATTATCACCTGTAGACAGTGTCAGTCCCATTATCCTGTGGACAGTGTGAGGCCCATTATCACCTGTGGACAGTGTCAGCCCCATTATCACATGTGGATAGTGTCAGCCCCATTATCACTTGTGGACAGTGTCATCCCCAATATCACCTGTAGTCAGTGTCAGCCCCATTATCACATGTGGTCAGTGTCAGCCCCATTATCACCTGTGGACAGTGTCAGCTTAATAATCACCTGTGGACAGTGTCAGTCCCATTATCTCCTGTAGTCAGTGTCAGGCCCATTATCAACTGTGGACAGTGTTAGCCCCATTATCACCAGTGGTCAGTCCCAGCCCCATTATCACCTGCTGACAGTGTCAGTCCCATTACCACCTGTAGTCAGTGTCAGACCCATTATCACCTGTGGACAGTGTCAGCTTAATTATCACCTGTGGACAGTGTCAGCACCATTATCACCTGTGGACAGTGTCAGTCCCATTATCTCCTGTGGTTAGTGTCAGCACCATTATCAACTGTGGACAGTGTCAGCCTTATTATCACCTGTGGTCAGTGACAGCCCCATTATCACCTGTGGTCAGTGTCAGGCCCATTATCACCTGTGGACAGTGTCAGCCCCATTATCACTTGTGGTCAGTGACAGCCCCATTATCACCTGTGGTCAGTGTCAGCCCCATTATCACTTGTGGACATTGTCAGGCCCATTATCACCTGTGGACAGTGTCAGCCCCATTATCACCTGTGGTCAGTGACAGCCCCATTATCACCTGTGGTTAGTGTCAGCCCCATTATCACCTGTAGTCAGTGTCAGCCCCATTATCACCTGTGGTCAGTGTCAGCCCCATTATCACCTGTGGACAGTGTCAGCCCCATTATCACCTGTAGTCAGTGTCAGCCCCATTATCACCTGTAGTCAGTGACAGCCCCATTATCATCTGTGGACAGTGTCAGCCCCATTATCACCTGTAGTCAGTGTCAGCCCCATTATCACCTGTGGTCAGTGTCAGCCCCATTATCACCTGTGGTCAGTGTCAGCCCCATTATCACTTGTGGTCAGTGTCAGGCCCATTGTCACAAGTGGACAGTGTCAGGCCCATTATCACCTGTTGTCAGTGTCAGCACCATTATCACCTGTGGTGAGTGTCAGCCCCATTATCACATGTGGACAGTGTCAGCACCATTATCACATGTGGACAGTGTCAGCCCCATTACCACCTGTGGTCAGTGTCAGACCCATTATCACCTGTGGTCAGTGTGAGCACCATTATCACATGTGGACAGTGTCAGTACCATTATCACCTGTAGACAGTGTCAGTACCATTATCACCTGTAGACAGTGTCAGCACCATTATCACCTATGGTCAGTGTGAGCCCCCATTATCACCTGTAGACAGTGTCAGCCCCTTACACCTGTGGTCAGTGTCAGCCCCATTATCACCTGTGGACAGTGTCAGCACCATTTTCACCTGTGGTCAGTGTCAGGCCCATTATCACTTGTGGAAAGTGTCAGCACCATTATCACCTGTGGACAGTGTCAGCACCATTATCACCTATGGTCAGTGTCAGCCCCATTATCACCTGTGGTCAGTGTCAGCTCCATTATCACCTGAGGACAGTGTCAGCCCCATTATCACCTATGGTCAGTGTCAGCCCCATTATTACCTGTGGACAGTGTCAGTCCCATTATCACGTATGGTCAGTGTCAGCCCCATTATCACCTATGGACAGTGTCAGCCCCATTATCACCTATGGTCAGTGTCAGCCCCATTATCACCTGTGGACAGTGTCAGCCCCATTATCAGCCTCGTAGCCTCGGAGCCTCGTAGCCTGGTGGATAGCGCGCAGGACTCGTAATTCTGTGGCGCGGGTTCGATTCCCGCACGAGGCAGAAACAAATGGGCAAAGTTTCTTTCACCCTGAATGCCCCTGTTACCTAGCAGTAAATAGGTACCTGGGAGTTAGTCAGCTGTCACGGGCTGCTTCCTGGGGATGGAGGCCTGGTCGAGGACCGGGCCGCGGGGACACTAAAAAGCCCCGAAATCATCTCAAGATAACTCAAGATCACCTATGGTCAGTGTCAACCCCATTATCACCTATGGACAGTGTCAGCCCCATTATCACCTATGGTCAGTGTCAGCCCCATTATCACCTGTGGACAGTTTCAGCCCCATTATCACCTGTGGACAGTGTCAGCCCCATTATCACTGTGGAAAGTTTTTTTTTATTATTTTCTACCACAGACGTGGCCATACATTTACAATGCTAACCAGCATATATACATTTTCTTCTGTCCTCCATGGACAGGGTTATTGAAGTGTTAACCATATAGTTCAAGGGTTTATTGAACACTCAACCACACAAGGTAATTCGGTGCTTTTAAAATGCTAAGCTAACCTACATACGTAAATACATAGATACACAGATTAACGTATGCCCTACATAAAGTGTTTGATGTGTCTTTTACAGTGTCATTAATGTACAGTCAGAAAAGTGAAATGTAATTCTGATCAGCTTCCATATATACTTTATACCCATACATATACATACACACACACACATATACATACATATATATACACACACACGCATTCACATACATTTGTCTCATTTACACTGACAGGGTGAGATAGCTGATAAAGAAACTAGTGTGCAACTAAGCACTGAATCACTGAAGGTGATGAAGGTGCTTTTACAAGCTCAGGTTATATAGTTACATCATATATATACATTGTATGATTGATATATTACATGGTCAATCTTGGATACAAGTCCAATATATCATCAAGTGTTCCAGTACTCATATAGTAATTACACAGTTCAGCATACCTTAGCCCAGGAGGGTGAAAGTCAGTCAGTATGGGACATTCTACAATATAATGTTCAAGAGAGTGCATATTTTCTCTTTCACAAAGTTGACAAATTGTGTACTCGACATTTGGGTTTTGAGAAAGCTGCCAGATACGTCTATATCCCAGGCGTATTCTGGCCACTATAACATCACATTGCCGGGTTCTTGTTCTATTAGTCCCATATGTGAATGTCTCCTCACGATATCTATCATAATATTTAATGCTACAACTTTCAGGTCTTTGTGAATTTCTTAGGTCGGTGAGATCTTCATTAGATATTTGTTTAAGTATTCTCTTCGTCACTGCTAATGAAACACCCATATCAATTTCTACCACTGGTTTTCTGCAGGCTGTCTTAGCAAGCATATCAACAGTGTCCTTGAGATGCCAACATGTGATGGTATCCATAGGAATTTAATCTCAAATCTGTTTTCTTTGGCAGTTAAAACATTCATTCGAATATCACTGACTATTTTCTGGGTGTCCCTACTATGTGCGTTCAATGCCAGGAGTGCACTCTGCGAGTCACAGTATATAAGTCCACCGCCTTTGTGTTTTAAAAATTCAGTGGCAAGGTATATGCCTGCAAGTTCGGTTTGAGTTGTACTTGCCCAGTCATTGGCGCGCTTCATTGCTGTATGTACGAGAGAAGATTGTTCAAATATGTTACATGCACATCCGGTACATCGTCCACCTTCTACAGAGCCGTCGGTATAGCACTGATACACATCGTTACCCATACTCTGAGTACTTTCAGTGATGCTTTCAGTGTTAACTGTTTTAATAATGTAGTGTGCACACTATCTTTCTTGGGCGCATTTACAAAATCAACTGATAGATCCCAGTTATCCCATGGAGTAATTGGCTGATTAATCATTAGTTGAGTTGGGTACATATTTAATATTTTGATGGAGTTGGCTACCTTGTAGAACCAATATACATAATCAGGTTTCGTTCTTCTTCTATAGACCTCAGGTGAGTGCAGCATATTAGAAAGTTTAGCTTCAAACTTCATGTGTTGTCTAGATCTACTCAATGCCTTCACGCCGAAAACTGTGCTAATAGACAAAATTCTCTCACTTATGGTAGGTAATTTTAACTCTGCTCTCATATTAACTATTCTCATGGACTTTGGAGCCCCAAGGATGAGACGCATAGCTTCATTTTGCAAGGTTTCAAGAGATTTCAGCTCTTTCTCAGTATACAGTGTGAGATGTAGAGCATTGTAGTCAATCACCGAGCGTATAAATGATACATAAAACATTCTAGCAAGTCTCACGTTAAGTCCATGATTGACACCAACAAGGACCCGCAAGGGCTTTAATCTCTCCCAAAGTCAATTTACCATATAGATGTGGAAAGTGTCAGCCCCATTATCACCTGTGGTCAGTGTCAGCCCCATTATCACCTGTGGTCAGTGTCAGCCCCATTATCACCTGTGGTCAGTGTCAGCCCCATTATCACCTGTGGTCAGTATCAGCCCCATTATCACATGTGGACAGTGTCAGCACCATTATCACCTGTGGACAGTGTCAGCACCATTATCACCTGTGGACAGTGTCAGCCCCATTATCACCTGTGGACAGTGTCAGCACCATTATCACCTGTGGACAGTGTCAGCCCCATTATCACCTGTCGACAGTGTCAGCACCATTATCACCTGTGGACAGTGTCAGCCCCATTATCACCTGTGGACAGTGTCAGCACCATTATCACGTGTGGACAGTGTCAGCACCATTATCACCTGTGGACAGTGTCAGCCCCATTATCACCTGTCGACAGTGTCAGCACCATTATCACCTGTGGACAGTGTCAGCACCATTATCACCTGTGGACAGTGTCAGCTTAATTATCACCTGTGGACAGTGTCAGCACCATTATCACCTGTGGACAGTGTCAGCACCATTATCACCTGTGGACAGTGTCAGACCCATTATCACCTGTGGACAGTGTCAGCTTAATTATCACCTGTGGACAGTGTCAGCACCATTATCACCTGTGGACAGTGTCAGCACCATTATCACCTGTGGACAGTGTCAGCACCATTATGACCTGTGGACAGTGTCAGCTCCATTATCACCTGTGGACAGTGTCAGGCCCATTATCACCTATGGTCAGTGTCAGCCCCATTATCACCTGTAGACAGTGTCAGCACCATTATCACCTGTGGACAGTGTCAGCTCCATTATCACCTGTGGACAGTGTCAGCACCATTATCACCTGTGGACAGTGTCACCACCATTTTCACCTGTGGACAGTGTTAAGCTCATTATCACCTGTGGAGTGTCAGTCCCATTATCACCTGTGGACAGTGTCAACCCCATTATCACCTGTAGACAGTGTCAGCCCCATTATCACTTGTGGACAATGTCAGCACCATTATCACATGTGGACAGTGTCAGCACCATTACCACCTGTGGTGAGTGTCAGACCCATTACCACCTGTGGTGAGTGTCAGCGCCATTATCACCTGTGGTGAGTGTCAGACCCATTATCACCTGTGGACAGTGTCAGCTTAATTATCACCTGTGGACAGTGTCAGACCCATTATCACCTGTGGACAGTGTCAGCACCATTATCACCTGTGGACAGTGTCAGCATCATTATCACCTGTGGACAGTGTCAGACCCATTACCACCTGTGGTGAGTGTCAGACCCATTATCACCTGTGGTGAGTGTCAGCGCCATTATCACCTGTGGTGAGTGTCAGACCCATTATCACCTGTGGACAGTGTCAGCTTAATTATCACCTGTGGACAGTGTCAGACCCATTATCACCTGTGGACAGTGTCAGCATCATTATCACCTGTGGACAGTGTCAGTCCCATTATCTCCTGTGGTTAGTGTCAGCACCATTATCAACTGTGGACAGTGTCAGCCCCATTATCACCTGTGGTCAGTGACAGCCCCATTATCACCTGTGGACAGTGTCAGCACCATTATCACCTATGGTCAGTGTCAGCCCCATTATCACCTGTAGACAGTGTCAGTCCCCTTACACCTGTGGACAGTGTCAGCACCATTATCACCTGTGGACAGTAAGTAAGTAATTATCAAAAGAAGGCGCCAAACCGGGAAGGCTATGTAGCACCATCAAATGCGCAAAATAATCAGAGGGCGCTAAATATCACCAAGGATGCCAATACGAGAACAAAAACGCATAAGGCGAACATCAAAAGTATCCGAGTCACCAAAAATTCTATTGAGGGACAGGTGACCGCGAGGGGCGGTTGGAAAGCAAGACACACGCTCGTCCTGGAAGTCAGGACATTCAAGAAGGACATGCACGACCGTAAGAGGGACAATGCAACTAGGACAATAAGGAGCAGGGCGGCGCTCCATCAAGTGACCATGGGTTAAGCGAGTATGGCAAATACGCAACCTCGCCAGAGCAGTTTCCCACCGCCGGTTACGGTGGAAGGAGGACGGCCACGAGGAAACAACATTTAAGAGTACGTAGCTTGTTACCAGTAACAGACAACCAAGAAGCCTGCCAACGGGTAAGGACTGAGGAATGGATAACCGGGTAAAAGTCGGAATACGGAATGCCTTTACGGGAGATGGAACAAGAGCGGACAGCTTCCTTGGCGGCAGCATCCGCACGCTCATTTAAAGACACACCAATATGGCTGGGAACCCAACAAAACTCAACCGACTTAAATTTACTGTGAACAAGAAACAGCCAATGCTGGATCTCGACAACTACTGGATGAACCGGATTAAAGGACCCGAGAGCCATGAGGGCACTACGAGAGTCAACAACAACCACAAAGGAAGACTGACAACGAGAAAGCAGGAGACGAAGAGCATAGAGAATAGCATAAAGTTCCGCTGTAAAGAAGCTAGTCTCCGGAGGTAAGCGACATATATAAGTGCGATCAGGAAAAACAACAGAGTAGCCTACACCGTCCGCTGACTTAGACCCATCGGTGAAGACAGAAACGGAGCGGGAGTGAGAAGAAAAGTGCTCAAGGAAAAGGCGTTTTAGAACCATAGGAGGGGTAAAAGCTTTAGTGATACGGGTCAAGGAAGTATAAAACCGCGGAAGAGGGACTCTCCATGGGGGCAAAGAAGGAACAACACGAGGAGAAACGTTAGAAATACGAACGGAAAGAGAATCCTGTAGGCGAGATAACCGGACAGAAAGAGGGAGGTGGTGAAGAGGAACAGGAACCGCAGGAGGGGTAAAAGTTAAAGCACGACAGAGGCGAGAGGAAGGATGTTGCAAGGACCGCGCAAGATAGCGAAGACAGTAGCGATCACGGCGGTCCTGGAGAGACAGGAAGCCAGTGTCAACATACAAGCTAAGGACGGGAGTCGAATGAAAGGCACCAGAACTGAGGCGCGACCCAGTATGGTGCAAAGCATCAAAACGGCGAAGAGTAGAAGGAGAAGCAGACGAGTAAGCAGGGCAACCATAATCGAGCTTAGACAGGACGAGAGAGGAATGTAAAGCAAGGAGAGTGCGCCTATCTGCCCCCCCCCAAGAAGTATGGGGCAAGACCCGAAGGAGGGTAAGGGCCTTAGAGCACTCAACACGGAGGTAAGATATGGGGAGACCAAGACAAACGAGCGTCAAGGAATAACCCCAAAAGCTTCGCGGAATCAACCACCACACACACAACCACCACACACACCACCACCACACTCACAACCACCACACTCACAACCACCACACTCACAACCACCACACTCACAACCACCACACACTCCATCACACACACAACCACCACACACACAACCACCACACACAACCACCACACACACAACCACCACACACACCACCACCACACTCACAACCACCACACTCACAACCACCACACTAACAACCACCACTCACAACCACCACACTCACCACCACCACCACCACACAACCACCACACACAACCACCACACACACCACCACCACACTCACAACCACCACACTAACAACCACCACACAAACAACCACCACTCACAACCACCACCACCACACAACCACCACACACACCACTACCACACACACCACCACACACACAACCACCACACACACAACCACCACACACACACAACCACCACACACACACAACCACCACACACACACAACCACCACACACACACAACCACCACACACACACAACCACCACACTCACACAACCACCACCACACACACACACACAACCACCACACTCACAACCACCACACACAACCACCACACACACACAACCACCACACTCACAACCACCACCACCACACAACCAACACACGCACAACCACCACATGCACAACCACCACACGCACAACCACAACACACAACCACCATACTCAAAACCACCACACACACCACCACACTCACAACCACCACACACTCACAACCACCACACACACCACCACACTCACAACCACCACACTCACAGCCACCACACTCACAACCACTACACACACAACCACCACACTCACAACCACTACACTCACAACCACCACACACACACAACCACCACACCCACAACCACCACACCCACAACCACCACACACACAACCACCACACACACACAACCACCACACACACAACCACCACACACACACAACCACCACACACACACACAACCACCACACACACACACAACCACCACACACACACACACAACCACCACACACACACAACCACCACACACACACAACCACCACACACACACACAACCACCACACACACAACCACCACACACACAACCACCACACTCACAACCACCACACTCACAACCACCACACTCACAACCACCACACTCACAACCACCACACTCACAACCACCACACACACAACCACCACACACACACACAACCACCACACTCACAACCACCACACTCACAACCACCACACACACAACCACCACACACACAACCACCACACACAACCACCACACACAACCACCACACACACACACACACACACAACCACCACACACACAACCACCACACACACAACCACCACACTCACAACCACCACACTCACAACCACCACACTCACAACCACCACACTCACAACCCACACACACACAACCACCACACACACAACCACCACACCCACAACCACCACACACACAACCACCACACACACAACCACCACACACACAACCACTACACTCACAACCACCACACCCACAACCACCACACCCACAACCACCACACCCACAACCACCACACACACAACCACCACACACACAACCACCACACACACACACACACACACAACCACCACACTCACAACCACCACACACACAACCACCACACACACACACACAACCACCACACACACAACCACCACACTCACAACCACCACACACACAACCACCACACACACAACCACCACACACACAACCACCACACACACAACCACCACACACACACACACACACACAACCACCACACACACAACCACCACATACACAACCACCACACACACACACACACACTCACAACCACCACACACAACCACCACACACACAACCACCACACACACAACCACCACACACACACTCACAACCACCACACACACAACCACCACATACACAACCACCACATACACAACCACCACACACACAACCACCACACTCACAACCACCACACACAACCACTACACTCACAACCACCACACACACAACCACCACACTCACAACCACCACACACACAACCACCACATACACAACCACCACATACACAACCACCACACACACAACCACCACACCCACAACAACCACACACACAACCACCACACCCACAACAACCACACTCACAACCACCACACACAACCATCTCACTCACAACCACCACACACACAACCACCACACACACAACCACAACACTCACAACCACCACACTCACAACCACCACACACCCAACAACCACACCCACAACAACCACACTCACAACCACCACACTCACAACCACCACACACAACCATCTCACTCACAACCACCACACACACAACCACCACACTCACAACCACCACACTCACAACCACCACACACACAACCACCACACTCACAACCACCACACACACAACCACAACACACAACCACAACACACACACACACAACCACCACACACACAACCACCACACTCACAACCACCACACTCACAACCACCACACTCACAACCACCACACTCACAACCACCACACTCATAACCACCACACAACCACCACCACACACAACCACCACACTCACAACCACCACACTCACAACCACCACACTCACAACCACCACACTCACAACCACCACCCTCACAACCACCACACTCACAACCACCACACACACAACCACCACACACACAACCACCACACTCACAACCATCACACTCACAACCACCACACACACAACCACCACACTCACAACCACCACACTCACAACCACCACACTCACAACCACCACACTCACAACCACCACACTCACAACTACCACACTCACAACTACCACACTCACAACCACCACACTCACAACCACCACACTCACAACCACCACACTCACAACCACCACACACACAACCATCACACACACAACCACCACACACAACCACCACACACAACCACCACACACACAACCACCACACACACAACCACCACACACACAACCACCACACTCGCAACCACCACACTCACAACCACCACACTCACAACCACCACACTCACAACCACCACACTCACAACCACCACACTCATAACCACCACACAACCACCACACTCACAACCACCACACACACAACCACCACACACACAACCACCACACACACAACCACCACACTCACAACCACCACACTCACAACCACCACACTCACAACCACCACCACACTCACAACCACCACACACACAACCACCACACTCACAACCACCACACACACACAACCACCACACTCACAACCACCACACACACCCAACCACCACACACACAACCACTACACACAACCACCACACACAACCACTACACACAACCACCACACACACAACCACCACACACAACCACCACACTCACAACCACCACCACACACAACCACCACACACACAACCACCACAAACACAACCACCACACACAACCACCACCACACACAACCACTACACACAACCACCACACACAACCACTACACACAACCACCACACAACCACCACACTCACAACCACCACCACACACAACCACCACACACACAACCACCACAAACACAACCACCACACCTAACCACCACCACACACAACCACTACACACAACCACCACACACAACCACTACACACAACCACCACACACACAACCACCACACTCACAACCACCACCACACACAACCACCACACACACAACCACCACAAACACAACCACCACACACAACCACCACACTCACAACCACCACACACACAACCACCACCACACACAACCACCACACACACACAACCACCACACACACACAACCACCACACACACACAACCACCACACACACACAACCACCACACTCACAACCACCACACTCACAACCACCACACTCACAACCACCACACTCACAACCACCACACTCACAACCACCACACTCACAACCACCACACACACACACAACCACCACACTCACAACCACCACCACCACACACCACCACCACACACAACCACCACACTCACAACCACCACACACACACAACCACCACACACACAACCACTACACACAACCACCACACACACACAACCATCACTCACACCACCACCACACACACAACCACCACACTCACAACCACCACACTTACAACCACCACACACACAATCACCACACTCACAACCACCACACACACACAACCACCACACACACAACCACTACACACACAACCACCACACACACAACCACCACAAACACAACCACCACACACACAACCACCACACACACACACACACAACCATCACACTCACACCACCACCACACACACAACCACCACACTCACAACCACCACACACACACACAACCACCACACACAACCACCACACACACAACCACCACAAACACAACCACCACACACACAACCACCACACACACAACCATCACACTCACACCACCACCACACACACAACCACACACACACACAACCACCACACACACACACACACCCACCACACTCACAACCACCACACACACAACCACCACACACACACAACCACCACACACACACACACACACACACCCACCACACTCACAACCACCACACACACAACCACCACACACAACCACCACACACACAACCACCACACACACACACACACCCACCACACTCACAACCACCACACACACAACCACCACACACACACACACACACACACACACCACACTCACAACCACCACACACACAACCACCACACACACAACGACCACACACACACCCACCACACACACAACCACCACACTCACAACCACCACACACACAACCACCACACTCACAACCACCACACACACAACCACCACACTCACAACCACCACACTCACAACCACCAAACACACAACCACCACACACACACACAACCACCACACACACAACCACCACACACACAACCACCACACTCACAACCACCACACACACACACACACACACACAACCACCACACACACAACCACCACTCACACAACCACCACACACAACCACCACACACACACACACCCACCACACTCACAACCACCACACACACAAGCACCACAGACACAACCACCACACTCACAACCATCACACACACAACCACCACCACACAACCACCACACACACAACCACCACACACAACCACCACACACACAACCACCACCACACAACCACCACACTCACAACCACCACACTCACAACCACCACACACACAACCACCACACACACACACACACACACACCCACCACACTCACAACCACTACACACACAAGCACCACAGACACAACCACCACACTCACAACCACCACACACACAACCACCACACACACAACCACCACACACACAACCACCACACTCACAACCACCACACTCACAACCACCACACTCACAACCACCACACTCACAACCTACACACACACAACCACCACACACACAACCACCACACCCACAACCACCACACACACAACCACCACACACACAACCACCACACACACAACCACTACACTCACAACCACCACACCCACAACCACCACACCCACAACCACCACACCCACAACCACCACACACACAACCACCACACACACAACCACCACACACACACACACACACACACAACCACCACACTCACAACCACCACACACACAACCACCACACACACACACACAACCACCACACACACAACCACCACACACACAACCACCACACTCACAACCACCACACACACAACCACCACATACACAACCACCACACACACAACCACCACACACACACACACACACACACACAAACACACCCTTTCCCACACACACACACACACACACCCTTTCCCACACACACACACACACACACACACACACACACACACACCCTTTCCCAAATCAGCCGCCCCTGCTTATCTCCCCAGCACATCCCTTGACCCCTCTGACCCCACTGGAGTCAAATTCATCCCACATTCCAAGGACCCCCTCATCACCTCAACCCCCAAAACCCGTCCAGCCCTCGTCCCCTCAACCCCCAAAACCCACCCAGCTCTCATCTCCTCAACCCCCAAATCCCATCCAGACCTCATCCCCTCAACCCCAAGAACCCACCCAGACCTCATCCCCTCAACACCCAAAGCCTACCCTGCCCTCACCCCTCCTCATCCCCTCTCCTTCCATGTGACCCCCCACCCTTGCGAGGGAGGTGGGAGGTCCCCCCCACCCCCTCTATCCATCCCCCTCCCAACCTCTCAACCTCTATCTGTCTCCCAACCTTACGCCATCTCCCAACCCCTCTATGCCCTCCCTAATCTTCAGACCCAGTATGCCCTTCCTACTCCAGACCTACCTACCCAGGCCCTACCCCAGACCCTCCTACCTACCTTCCTAGAAGCCCAGCCCCCAGTAGCCCCCCAAGCACCCCTCCTGAACTCTTTCACCCCCCATACACCCCCCGGACCCCCCCAGACACCCCCTGGATCCCCCCGGACATCCCCCGGACCCTCCCCGCCCCCAGTCATCCCCCAGACACCCCCCAGATCCCCCAGATCCCCTCTGCCCCCAGTCACCCCCCAGACATCCCCCAGATCCCCCCAGACCCCCAGAGAAAGGGAGAACTCTGGTACAAGAGTTTCCATGAAGAATCTCAAGGTTTGGTACACCAATGCTGATGGGGTATCTAATAAAGCAGAAGAGATAAAAGAAAGAGTGAGTGAAGCAGATCCTGACATAGTTGCAATTGTGGAAACTAAAATTAATGACATGATCTCAGATGCTATCTTTCCTGAAGGGTACCAGGTGATACGAAAAGAGAGGACACAGAGACAGGGAGGGGGAGTAGCACTCCTAATAAAGCGGAAATGGAAGTTTGAAGACCTGGGAAATCGAGTTACCAATGAGTGCACAAGCTTCATACATGGAACTCTGACAGTAGATGGGAGGAAGATTGTGATCATGGTAATCTACAATCCCCCACCAAACAGTAGAAGACCCAGGCAGGAGTATGATGACAACAACAAAGCATGTATTGATGAACTGCAGAAGGCAGCAACACTAGCCCACAGAATGAGAGCGAAGCTGCTGATCATGGGGGACCTAAATCATGGAGAGATAAATTGGGAATCAAGGAATCCCCATGGAGGGGATGAAACGTGGGGAGCAAAATTAGTAGATGTTATAGACAGGAATTTCCTGACACAACATGTGAAGGAAGACACAAGGGAAAGAGGAGGAGATGCACCGAGCCTATTAGACCTGATTTTCACCCAGAACGTAGAAGATATCGAGAATTTAGAGCATGAAATACCTCTAGGGGCCAGTGACCATTGTGTCCTAGTCTTTGACTACATGATGGAATTCAAAATTATGACCATGGGACAAGAGATCTGGGAAAGGAGAGCTGACTACAGGAAAGGGGACTATATGAGGATAAGGGACTATCTGGGTGAAGTGCAGTGGGAGGAAGAAATTAGAGGAAAAACAGTCCAAGATATGATGGACCTAGTCATACAGAAATGCCAGGAGGCCGAAGAGAGATTTATACCAACGGTAAAGGGAAAAAATAAGAAGGAATATAATAACCCATGGTTTAATAGACAGTGTCAGGAAGCAAAAATGGCCAGCAGGCGGGAGTGGAGGAAGTACAGAAGACAAAGAACAGAGGACAACAGAAGCAGATACAACAGAGCTAGGAACGATTACATTAACATAAGACGAACATCGGAAAGGGACTATGAGAACGATATTGCAATCAAAGCGAAAAAACAACCTAAGTTACTACACAGTCATATAAGAAGAAAAATGTCGGTGAACGACCAAGTGACAAGACTAAGGAAGACAGAGGGGGCATATACTGAAAGTGACAAGGAAATCTGCGAGGCACTGAATGCCAGTTTCCATGGAGTGTTCACTACCGAGCCTGAGCAGCTCCCATTGTTGGAAGGGGTTACCCTAGATGAAAGACTATCAGATATAGAGGTGACAGCAGAGGAGGTAATGAAACAGTTGACAACTCTAGATGCAACTAAAGCAGTTGGACCAGACAAAGTATCACCGTGGATACTAAAAGAAGCAGCACAGGCCCTCAGCGTGCCTCTGGCAATGATCTTTAATGAGTCACTTATGTCAGGAGAATTGCCCAGTTGCTGGAAGAAGGCAAATGTCGTGCCGATCTTCAAGAAAGGAGATAGGGAGGAGGCACTTAACTACAGACCTGTATCACTGACAAGCATCCCCTGTAAAATACTGGAAAGAATAATTAGGCTACGACTGGTTGCACACCTGGAGAACATTAGGTTTGTGAACAAACATCAACATGGGTTCTGGACAGGGAAATCGTGCCTAACAAACCTTCTGGAATTCTATGATAAAATAACGAGGATAAGACAGGACAGAGATGGTTGGGCAGACTGCATATTTCTGGACTGCCAAAAAGCCTTTGATACAGTACCGCACATGAGACTGCTGTTCAAGCTCGAGAGGCAGGCGGGGGTGGGGGGAAAGGTCCTAGAATGGATAAGGAACTACCTAACAGGAAGGAGCCAAAGAGTTACGGTAAGGGGCGAGAAGTCGGACTGGCGAACAGTAACAAGTGGAGTACCACAAGGATCGGTGCTGGGACCAATTCTATTTCTTGTGTATGTTAACGACATGTTTACAGGCGTAGAGTCCTACATGTCGATGTTTGCGGATGATGCAAAGTTGATGAGAAGAGTTGTGACAGATGAGGATTGCAGGATCCTCCAAGAGGACCTGAACAGATTGCAGAGATGGTCAGAGAAATGGCTACTAGAATTCAACACGAGCAAATGTAAAGTTATGGAAATGGGACTAGGAGATAGGAGACCAAAGGGACAGTACACAATGAAGGGGAACAGCCTACCTGTAACGACGCGTGAAAGAGACCTGGGGGTGGACGTAACACCTAATCTATCTCCTGAGGCACATATTAATAGGATAACGACAGCAGCGTACTCTACACTGGCAAAAGTTAGAACATCATTCAGAAACCTAAGTAAGGAGGCATTTAGGGCGCTTTACACTGCCTACGTAAGGCCAGTCTTAGAGTATGCCGCCTCATCATGGAGTCCCCATCTGAAGAAGCATATAATGAAACTGGAAAAGGTTCAGAGGTTTGCAACGAGACTCGTCCCAGAGCTACGAGGGATGGGGTATGAAGAGCGCCTGAGGGAACTGTGCCTTACGACACTAGAAAGAAGAAGGGAGAGGGGGGACATGATAGGAACGTATAAGATACTCAGAGGAATTGACAGAGTGGACATAGACGAAATGTTCACACGGAATAGTAACAGAACGAGAGGACATGGATGGAAGCTTGAAACTCAGATGAGTCACAGAGATGTAAGGAAGTTTTCTTTTAGCGTGAGAGTAGTGGGGAAATGGAATGCACTTCAGGAACAGGTTGTGGAAGCAAATACTATTCATAATTTTAAAACCAGGTATGATAGGGAAATGGGACAGGAGTCATTGCTGTAAACAACCGATGCTCGAAAGGCGGGATCCAAGAGTCAATGCTCGATCCTGCAAGCACATATAGGTGAGTACATATAGGTGAGTACACACAACCACCACACACACAACCACCACATACACAACCACCACACACACACACACACACTCACAACCACCACACACAACCATCTCACTCACAACCACCACACACACAACCACCACACTCACAACCACCACACTCACAACCACCACACACACAACCACCACACTCACAACCACCACACACACAACCACAACACACAACCACAACACACACACACACAACCACCACACACACAACCACCACACACACACAACCACCACACACACAACCACCACATACACAACCACCACATACACAACCACCACACACACAACCACCACACTCACAACCACCACACACACAACCACCACACTCACAACCACCACACACACAACCACCACACTCACAACCACCACACACACAACCACCACATACACAACCACCACATACACAACCACCACACACACAACCACCACACCCACAACAACCACACACACAACCACCACACCCACAACAACCACACTCACAACCACCATACACAACCATCTCACTCACAACCACCACACACACAACCACCACACACACAACCACAACACTCACAACCACCACACTCACAACCACCACACACCCAACAGCCACACCCACAACAACCACACTCACAACCACCACACTCACAACCACCACACACAACCATCTCACTCACAACCACCACACACACAACCACCACACTCACAACCACCACACTCACAACCACCACACACACAACCACCACACTCACAACCACCACACACACAACCACAACACACAACCACAACACACACACACAACCACCACACACACAACCACCACACTCACAACCACCACACTCACAACCACCACACTCACAACCACCACACTCACAACCACCACACTCACAACCACCACACTCACAACCACCACACTCACAACCACCACCCTCACAACCACCACACTCACAACCACCACACACACAACCACCACACTCACAACCATCACACTCACAACCACCACACACACAACCACCACACTCACAACCACCACACTCACAACCACCACACTCACAACCACCACACTCACAACCACCACACTCACAACCACCACACTCACAACCACCACACACACAACCATCACACACACAACCACCACACACAACCACCACACACACAACCACCACCACACACAACCACTACACACAACCACCACACTCACAACCACCACACTCACAACCACCACACTCACAACCACCACACTCACAACCACCACACTCACAACCACCACACTCACAACCACCACACTCATAACCACCACACAACCACCACACTCACAACCACCACACACACAACCACCACACTCACAACCACCACACTCACAACCACCACACACACAACCACCACACACACAACCACCACACTCACAACCACCACACTCACAACCACCACACTCACAACCACCACACTCACAACCACCACACTCACAACCACCACACTCACAACCACCACACTCATAACCACCACACAACCACCACACTCACAACCACCACACACACAACCACCACACTCACAACCACCACACTCACAACCACCACACACACAACCACCACACACACAACCACCACACTCACAACCACCACACTCACAACCACCACACACACACAACCACCACACACACAACCACCACACTCACAACCACCACACACACACAACCACCACACACACACAACCACCACACTCACAACCACCACACTCACAACCACCACACACACAACCACCACACACACAACCACCACACTCACAACCACCACACACACACACACACACACACACAACCACCACACACACAACCACCACTCACACAACCACCACACACAACCACCACACACACACACACCCACCACACTCACAACCACCACACACACAAGCACCACAGACACAACCACCACACTCACAACCATCACACACACAACCACCACCACACAACCACCACACACACAACCACCACACACAACCACCACACACACAACCACCACCACACAACCACCACACTCACAACCACCACACTCACAACCACCACACTCACAACCACCACACACACAACCACCACACACACAACCACCACACACACACACACACACACACACACACACACACACACACACACACACACACACACACACACACACACACACACAACCACCACCACACAACCACCACACTCACAACCATCACCACACAACCACCACACACACAACCACCACACACACACACACACACAACCACCACACACACACACAACCACCACACACACAACCACCACACACACACACACACACACACACAACCACCACACACACACACACAACCACCACACACACAACCACCACACACAACCACCACACACACAACCACCACACACACACACACACAACCACCACACACACTCACACAGAACCACCACACACACAACCACCACACACACACACACACAACCACCACACACACAACCATCACACACACAACCATCACACACACACACACACACAACCATCACACACACAACCACCACACACACACACACACACAACCACCACACACACAACCACCACACACACAACCATCACACACACAACCACCACACTCACAACCACCACACACACAACCATCACACACACAACCACCACACACACACAACCACCACACACACACAACCACCACACACACACACAAACCACCACACTCACACACACAACCACCACACACACACACACAACCACCACCGCACAACCACCACACACACAACCACCACACACAGAACCACCACACTCACAACCACCACACACACACACACACACATAACCACCACACACACACACACATAACCACCACACACACACACACATAACCACCACACACACACACAACCACCACACACACACACAACCACCACACATACTACCAGCACAATAACAACAACCACAACAGAACTACCACAACTAGCACATTAACAACCACCACAACACACCTACCACAACCAGCACATTAATAACCACCAGAACACATCTTCCACTACCAGCACATTAACAACCACCACAACACACCTACCACAACCAGCACATTAACAATCACCTTAACACACCTACCACAACCAGCACATTAACAACCACCACAACACACCTACCACAACCAGCACATTAACAACCACCACAACACACCTACTACAACCAGCACATTAACAACCACCACAACACACCTACTACAACTAGCACATTAACAACCACCACAACACACCTATCAAAACCAGCACATTAACAACCACCACAACACACCTACCACAACCAGCACATTAACAACCACCACAACACACCTACCACAACCAGCACATTAACAACCACCACCACAACACCTACCACAACCAGCACATTAACAACCACCACAACACACCTACCACAACCAGCACATTAACAACCACCACAACACACCTACCACAACCAGCACATTAACAACCACCACAACACACCTACTACAACCAGCACATTAACAACCACCACAACACACCTACTACAACCAGCACATTAACAACCACCACAACACACCTACTACAACCAGCACATTAACAACCACCACAACACACCTACCACAACCAGCACATTAACAACCACCACCACAACACCTACCACAACCAGCACATTAACAACCACCACCACAACACCTACCACAACCAGCACATTAACAACCACCACCACAACACCTACCACAACCAGCACATTAACAACCACCACAACACACCTACCACAACCAGTATATTAACAACCAAAACAACACACCTACTATAACCAGCACATTAACACATCTACCACAACCTGCACATTAACAACCACCACAACACACCTACCACAACCAGCACATTAACAACCACCACCACAACACCTACCACAACCAGCACATTAACAACCACCACAACACACCTACCACAACCAGTATATTAACAACCAAAACAACACACCTACTATAACCAGCACATTAACACATCTACCACAACCTGCACATTAACAACCACCACAACACACCTACCACAACCAGCACATTAACAACCACCACAACACTCCTACCACAACCTGCACATTAACAACCACCACAACACATCTACCACAACCAGCACATTAACAACCACCACAACACAACTACCACAACCAGCACATTAACAACCACCACAACACACCTTCCACAACCAGCACATTAACAACCACCACAACACTCCTACCACAACCTGCACATTAACAACCACCACAACACATCTACCACAACCAGCACATTAACAATCACAACACACCTACACAACAAGCACATTAATAACCACCACAACACACCTACACAACCAGCACATTAACAACCACCACAACACACCTACACAACAAGCACATTAACAACCACCACAACACACCTACACAACCAGCACATTAACAACCACCACAACACACCTACCACAACCAGCACATTAACAACCACCACAACACACCTACCACAACCAGCACATTAACAACCATAACAAACCTACCACAACCAGCACATTAAGGGGGTCTAATCACGGGAAATAAAAAAAATTTCCGATTTTTTTGAAAATTTAATCATGGAATGGTTATAGAAGGGGCTGCAACTGGTCCAAGTTTCAGCATCACACTCTAAATAGAAATGGAGAAAAAAAATACAGAACGTATTATGCAACGAATTTTCAACATTTTCAACAAATTTCAGGGAACACATGTGTCAACTAAAATCATTTCTATAACACTCAGATATCACA
The DNA here is from genome assembly GCF_040958095.1 of Procambarus clarkii. Classification (NCBI taxonomy): domain Eukaryota; kingdom Metazoa; phylum Arthropoda; class Malacostraca; order Decapoda; family Cambaridae; genus Procambarus; species Procambarus clarkii. The sequence continues at coordinate 35,460,970 of NC_091197.1, read as the reverse complement.
TTAGCATGTAATAAAGGATTTCAAATAGGGGTTTTAGCCAAAAAGCGTTTAGTGCAAGTGCCTACTAGTGCCCATTGTAGTGCCACCTTGAGGACCCACAATTCGGACCAATTACAATGGGTTAGTATGTTTTAGTGTTATAATTGGATATTTTGTAATAAATAATTGTAATATATATGTGCAGGCATATATATATATATATAATATATATATATATATATATATAATATATATATATATATATATATATATATATATATATATATATATATATATATTATATATATATAATATATATTTGCATTTTTTTTTTCCCAATTTTTTTTTCCGCTTGTTATCAGGGGATATGCATGGAACTTACACACCATGCTGAACGGATGCCTATCTGCAAGGGTGCCAATTATGAACGAAATTGGTCGACGTCAAGCTCGGCTACAGGTGGCCAAACTTTGATCTTATTTTACTCAGGTAAGTAATTTACAACTTCAAGGTGTTTCACAGGTTTCATTTATTAATCAATTTACATGCAAATCACACTTTATATGTAGAGTTTCTGCTTCTACAATGTCAAATAACATTGTAGTCCAAAGTCTATTTATTGATTTTATAAATATTATTTACCATCATATATTGCATATTTTTGGAAGGATAACTTTGAATAATTGTATTATTGCACTAAACGCTTTTTGGCTAAAACCCATATTTGAAATCCTTTATTACATGCTAATGTGATATCTGAGTGTTATAGAAATGATTTTAGTTGACACATGTGTTCCCTGAAATTTGTTGAAAATGTTGAAAATTCGTTGCATAATACGTTCTGTATTTTTTTTCTCCATTTCTATTTAGAGTGTGATGCTGAAACTTGGACCAGTTGCAGCCCCTTCTATAACCATTCCATGATTAAATTTTCAAAAACATCGGAACATTTTTTATTTTCCGTGATTAGACCCCCTTAACAAATACCACAACCAGCACATTACAACCACCACAACACATCTACCACAACCAGCACATTAACAACCACCACAACACACCTACAACCAGTACATTAACAACCACCTCAACACACCTACTACAACCAGCACATTAACAACCACCACAACACACCTACACAAAACCTCGACCAGTATTGGACCGTTAATTACAACTGAAGGTACGTACACAGAGAACAACAAAGAGATTAGTGACATTCTAATAAGCCAGTATGAGGCTATGTTTAGCACACCAATAAACAACATGAAAGTTGATGACCCAGACAGCTTCTTTATGAATGACATTCAAGCTGCAGATAATATAACGGATATTACCACAAACTCGGAAGACTTTGAAAGAGAAATTGACAATATGCCTATGCACTCAGCTCCTGGGCCTGACTCATGGAATTCAATATTCATAAAGAAATGTAAAGTACCAGTAGCGAGAGCACTCAGCGTAATATGGAGAAAGAGCCTAGATACAGGGGAGATACCAGCAGCACTTAAATCTGCAGATATAGCTCCGTTGCACGAGGGGGGAGTAAAGCCTTGGCAAAAAATTATAGGCCAGTTGCACTAACATCACACATAATAAAAGTGTTTGAAAGAGTGATTAGGAATCAAATTTCTAGTTTTATGGAAAACAATGAATTGCACAATCCAGGACAACATGGATTTAGAGCGGGAAGATCCTGTCTGTCACAGTTACTCAACCACTATGACAAAATCACAGAAGCCCTAGAAGAAAAGCAAAATGCAGATGTTGTATACACAGACTTTGCAAAGGCGTTCGACAAATGTGACCATGGGGTGATAGCTCACAAAATGAGGTCAATGGGAATAACTGGAAAAATAGGACGCTGGATACTCAATTTCCTGTTGAACAGAACACAAAGAGTAACAGTCAATCAGATAAAATCGTGTCCAAGCGATGTTAAAAGCTCTGTACCTCAAGGTACAGTCCTTGCACCGCTACTGTTCCTTATTCTCATATCTGATATAGACAAAAATACACGTCACAGCTTTGTGTCGTCCTTTGCAGATGACACAAAAATCAGCATGAAAATTAACTCTGCTGAAGACATTGAAAAACTACAAGCAGATGTCAACAAAGTTTTCGATTGGCAGCAGAAAATAACATGATGTTTAACAGTGATAAATTTCAGGTACTCAGAAACGGCAAAAATGAGGATCTGAAACATAATACAGGGTACAAAACACAATCGAATCTTCCCATAGTAGAAAAACAGCATGTCAAGGATTTGGGAATAATGATGTCCAACGATCTAACGTTTAGGGAGCATAACCAAGCAAATATCGTGTCAGCCAGAAAAATGATCGGATGGATTACGAGAACTTTCAAATCCAGGGATCCCATCACAATGGGTTGTACTCTTCCAAGTCACTTGTGTTGTCCCATCTCGAGTACTGCTCAGTACTCACTTCCCCCTTCAGAGCAGGAGAGATTGCTGAAATAGAGAGAATACAGAAAACATATATGGCAAGCATAGACGAGATAAAACACCTAAATTATTGGGATCGTCTCAAAGCTCTCCAAATGTATTCTAGAAAGGAGAAGAGAGAGATACCAAACAATATACACATGGAAAATACTGGAGGCCCAGGTCCCAAATCTACACAGTAAAATAACAACGTACTACAGTGAACGATATGGATGAAAATGCAAGATTGAACCAGTGAAGAGCAGAGGTGCCATAGGCACAATCAGAGAGCACTGTATTAACATCAGAAGTCCGCGGTTGTTCAACATCCTCCCAGCGACTAAGAAATATTGCCGGAACAACCGTGGACATCTTCAAGAGAAAACTGGACGGTTTTCTAAGAGAAGTTCCGGATCAGCCGAGCTGTGGTGGTAAGTGGCCCTGCGGGCCGCTCCAAGCAACAGCCTGGTGGACCTAATTCTCACAAGTCGAGCCTGACCTCGGGCCTGGCTTGGGGAGTAGAAGAACTCCCAGAACCCCATCACACGGGTATCAAACAGGAACCTGCACATTAACAACCACCACAACACACCTACCACAACCAGCACATTAACAACCACCACAACACTTACCACAACCAGAACATTAACAACCACCACAACACACCTACCACAACTACCACATTAACAACCACCACAACACACCTACCACAACCAGCCCATTAACAACCACCACAACACACCTACCACAACCAGCACATTAACAACCACCACAACACACCTACCACAACCAGCACATTAACAACCACAACACACCTACACAACCAGCACATTAACCACCACCACAACACACCTACCACAACCAGCACATTAACAACCATTACAACCAGCACATTAACAACTACCACAACACACCTATCACAACCAGCACATTAACAACCACAACAACACACCTACTACAACCAGCACATTAACAACCACCACAACACTCCTACCACAACCAGCACATTAACAACCATTACAACCAGCACATTAACAACCACAACAACACACCTACTACAACCAGCACATTAACAACCACCACAACACACCTACCACAACCAACCCCCTGACAGGGGGGTTGGTGCTGGACCTGTAGCTCCAGCCTCCCTCTACTGGCAGGGGGTTGGTGCTGGTCCTGTAGCTCCAGCCTCCCTCTACTGGCAGGGGGTTGGTGCTGGAACTGTAGCTCCAGCCCCCCCTCTACTGGCAGGGGGTTGGTGCTGGACCTGTAGCTCCAGCCCCCCTCTACTGGCAGGGGGTTGGTGCTGCACTTGTAGCTCCAGCCTCCCTCTACTGGCAGGGGGTTGGTGCTGGACCTGTAGCTCCAGCCCCCCTCTACTGGCAGGGGGTTGGTGCTGGACCTGTAGCTCCAGCCCCCCCTCTACTGGCAGGGGGTTGGTGCTGCACTTGTAGCTCCAGCCCCCCTCTACTGTCAGGGGGTTGGTGCTGGACCTGTAGCTCCAGCCCCCCTCTACTGGCAGGGGCTTGGTGCTGGTCCTGTAGCTCCAGCCCCCCTCTACTGGCAGGGGGTTGGTGCTGGACCTGTAGCTCCAGCCTCCCTCTACTGGCAGGGGGTTGGTGCTGGACCTGTAGCTCCAGCCCCCCCCCCCCCTCTACTAGCAGGGGGTTGGTGCTGGTCCTGAAGCTCCAGCCCCCCTCTACTGTCAGGGGGTTGGTGCTGGTCCTGTAGCTCCTGCCCCCCTCTACTGGCAGGGGGTTGGTGCTGGTCCTGTAGCTCCAGCACCCCTCTACTGGCAGGGGGTTGGTGCTGGACCTGTAGCTCCAGCCCCCCTCTACTGGCAGGGGGTTGGTGCTGGACCTGTAGCTCCAGCCCCCCTCTACTGGCAGGGGGTTGGTGCTGAACCTGTAGCTCCAGCCCCCCTCTACTGCCAGGGGGTTGGTGCTGGTCCTGTAGCTCCAGCCTCCCTCTACTGGCAGGGGTTGGTGCTGGACCTGTAGCTCCAGCCCCCCTCTACTGGCAGGGGGTTGGTGCTGGACCTGTAGCTCCAGCCCCCCTCTACTGGCAGGGGGTTGGTGCTGGACCTGTAGCTCCAGCCCCCCCTCTACTGGCAGGGGGTTGGTGCTGGACCTGTAGCTCCAGCCCCCCTCTACTGGCAGGGGGTTGGTGCTGGACCTGTAGCTCCAGCCCCCCCCCCTCTACTGGCAGAGGGTTGGTGCTGGACCTGTAGTTCCAGCCACCTCTACTGGCAGGGGGTTGGTGCTGGACCTGTAGCTCCAGCCCCCCTCTACTGGCAGGGGGTTGGTGCTGGACCAGTAGCTCCAGCCCCCCTCTACTGGCAGGGGGTTGGTGCTGGACCTGTAGCTCCAGCCTCCCCCCTTCTACTGGCAGGGGGTTGGTGCTGGTCCTGTAGCTCCAGCCCCCCTCTACTGGCAGGGGGTTGGTGCTGGTCCTGTAGCTCCAGCCCCCCTCTACTGGCAGGGGTTTGGTGCTGGACCTGTAGCTCCAGCCTCCCCCCCCTCTACTGGCAGGGGGTTGGGGCTGGTCCTGTAGCTCCAGCCCCACTCTACTGGCAGGGGGTTGGTGCTGGACCTGTAGCTCCAGCCCCCCTCTACTGGCAGGGGGTTGGTGCTGGTCCTGTAGCTCCAGCCACCCTCTACTGGCAGGGGGTTGGTGCTGGACCAGTAGCTCCCACCCCCTCTACTGGCAGGGGGTTGGTGCTGGACCTGTAGCTCCAGCCCCCCCCCCTCTACTGGCAGGGGGTTGGTGCTGGTCCTGTAGCTCCAGCCCCCCTCTACTGGCAGGGGGTTGGTGCTGGACCTGTAGCTCCAGCCCCCCTCTACTGGCAGGGGGTTGGTGCTGGACCTGTAGCTCCAGCCCCCTCTACTGGCAGGGGGTTGGTGCTGGACCTGTAGCTCCAGCCCCCCCCCTCTACTGGCAGGGGGTTGGTGCTGGACCTGTAGCTCCAGCCCCCCCCTCTACTGGCAGGGGGTTGGTGCTGGACCTGTAGCTCCAGCCCCCTCTACTGGCAGGGGGTTGGTGCTGGACCTGTAGCTCCAGCCCCCCCCCTCTACTGGCAGAGGGTTGGTGCTGGACCTGTAGCTCCAGCCCCCTCTACTGGCAGGGGGTTGGTGCTGGACCTGTAGCTCCAGCCCCCCTCTACTGGCAGGGGGTTGGTGCTGGACCAGTAGCTCCAGCCCCCCTCTGCTGGCAGGGGGTTGGTGCTGGACCTGTAGCTCCAGCCCCCCTCTACTGGCAGGGGGTTGGTGCTGGTCCTGTAGCTCCAGCCCCCCCTCTACTGGCAGGGAGTTGGTGCTGGACCAGTAGCTCCAGCCCCCCTCTACTGGCAGGGGGTTGGTGCTGGACCAGTAGCTCCAGCCCCCCCTCTACTGGCAGGGGGTTGGTGGGGGACCTGTAGCTCCAGCCCCCCTCTACTGCCAGGGGGTTGGTGCTGGACCAGTAGCTCCAGCCCCCCTCTACTGGCAGGGGGTTGGTGCTGGACCAGTAGCTCCAGCCCCCCTCTACTGGCAGGGGGTTGGTGCTGGACCAGTAGCTCCAGCCCCCCTCTACTGGCAGGGGGTTGGTGTTGGACCTGTAGCTCCAGCCCCCCTCTACTGGCAAGGGGTTGGTGCTGGACCTGTAGCTCCAGCCCCCCTCTACTGGCAGGGGGTTGGTGCTGGACCTGTAGCTCCAGCCCCCCTCTACTGGCAGGGGGTTGGTGCTGGACCTGTAGCTCCAGCCCCCCTCTACTGGCAGGGGGTTGGTGCTGGACCTGTAGCTCCAGCCCCCCTCTACTGGCAGTGGGTTGGTGTTGGACCTGTAGCTCCAGCCCCCCTCTACTGGCAGGGGGTTGGTGCTGGACCTGTAGCTCCAGCCCCCCTCTACTGGCAGGGGTTGGTGCTGGTCCTGTAGCTCCAGCCCCCCTCTACTGGCAGGGGGTTGGTGCTGGACCTGTAGCTCCAGCCCCCCTCTACTGGCAGTGGGTTGGTGTTGGACCTGTAGCTCCAGCCCCCCTCTACTGGCAGGGGGTTGGTGCTGGACCTGTAGCTCCAGCTCCCCTCTACTGGCAGGGCGTTGGTGCTGGTCCTGTAGCTCCAGCCCCCTCTACTGGCAGGGGGTTGATGCTGGACCTGTAGCTCCAGCCCCCCTCTACTGGCAGGGGGTTGGTGCTCCAGCCCCCCTCTACTGGCAGGGGGTTGGTGCTCTAGCCCCCCTCTACTGGCAGGGGGTTGGTGTTGGACCAGTAGCTCCAGCTCCCTCTACTGGCAGGGGGTTGGTGCTGGACCTGTAGCTCCAGCCCCCCCTCTACTGGCAGGGGGTTGGTGCTGGACCTGTAGCTCCAGCCCCGCTCTACTGGCAGGGGGTTGGTGCTGGACCTGTAGCTCCAGCTCCCCTCTACTGGCAGGTGGTTGGTGCTGGTCCTGTAGCTCCAGCCCCCTCTACTGGCAGGGGGTTGATGCTGGACCTGTAGCTCCAGCCCCCCTCTACTGGCAGGGGGTTGGTGCTCCAGCCCCCCTCTACTGGCAGGGGGTTGGTGCTCTAGCCCCCCTCTACTGGCAGGGGGTTGGTGCTCCAGCCACCCTCTACTGGCAGGGGGTTGGTGCTGGACCTGTAGCTCCAGCTCCCTCTACTGGCAGGGGGTTGGTGCTGGACCTGTAGCTCCAGCCCCCCTCTACTGGCAGGGGGTTGGTGCTGGACCTGTAGCTCCAGCTCCCTCTACTGGCAGGGGGTTGTTGCTGGACCTGTAGCTCCAGCCCCCCTCTACTGGCAGGGGGGTTGGTGCTGGACCTGTAGCTCCAGCCCCCCTCTACTGGCAGGGGGTTGGTGCTGAACCTGTAGCTCCAGCCCCCCTCTACTGGCAGGGGGTTGGTGCAGGACCTGTAGCTCCAGCCCCCCTCTACTGGCAGGGGGTTGGTGCAGGACCTGTAGCTCCAGCCCCCCTCTACTGGCAGGGGGTTGGTGCTGGACCTGTAGCTCCGGCCCCCTCTACTGGCAGGGGGTTGGTGCTGGACCTATAGCTCCAGCCCCCCTCTACTGGCAGGGGGGTTGGTGCTGGACCTGTAGCTCCAGCCCCCTCTACTGGCAGGGGGTTGATGCTGGACCTGTAGCTCCAGCTCCCCTCTACTGGCAGGTGGTTGGTGCTGGTCCTGTAGCTCCAGCCCCCTCTACTGGCAGGGGGTTGATGCTGGACCTGTAGCTCCAGCCCCCCTCTACTGGCAGGGGGTTGGTGCTCCAGCCCCCCTCTACTGGCAGGGGGTTGGTGCTCTAGCCCCCCTCTACTGGCAGGGGGTTGGTGCTCCAGCCACCCTCTACTGGCAGGGGGTTGGTGCTGGACCTGTAGCTCCAGCTCCCTCTACTGGCAGGGGGTTGGTGCTGGACCTGTAGCTCCAGCCCCCCTCTACTGGCAGGGGGTTGGTGCTGGACCTGTAGCTCCAGCTCCCTCTACTGGCAGGGGGTTGTTGCTGGACCTGTAGCTCCAGCCCCCCTCTACTGGCAGGGGGGTTGGTGCTGGACCTGTAGCTCCAGCCCCCCTCTACTGGCAGGGGGTTGGTGCTGAACCTGTAGCTCCAGCCCCCCCTCTACTGGCAGGGGGTTGGTGCAGGACCTGTAGCTCCAGCCCCCCTCTACTGGCAGGGGGTTGGTGCAGGACCTGTAGCTCCAGCCCCCCTCTACTGGCAGGGGGTTGGTGCTGGACCTGTAGCTCCGGCCCCCCTCTACTGGCAGGGGGTTGGTGCTGGACCTATAGCTCCAGCCCCCCTCTACTGGCAGGGGGGTTGGTGCTGGACCTGTAGCTCCAGCCCCCTCTACTGGCAGGGGGTTGATGCTGGACCTGTAGCTCCAGCCCCTCTCTACTGGCAGGGGGTTGGTGCTCCAGCCCCCCTCTACTGGCAGGGGGTTGGTGCTCCAGCCCCCCTCTACTGGCAGGGGGTTAGTGCTGGACCTGCAGCTCCAGCTCCCTCTACTGGCAGGGGGTTGGTGCTGGACCTGTAGCTCCAGCCCCCCTCTACTGGCAGGGGGTTGGTGCTCCAGCCCCCCTCTACTGGCAGGGGGTAGGTGTTGGACCTGTAGCTCCAGCTCCCTCTACTGGCAGGGGGTTGGTGCTGGACCTGTAGCTCCAGCCCCCCTCTACTGGCAGGGGGTTGGTGTTGGACCTGTAGCTCCAGCTCCCTCTACTGGCAGGGGGTTGGTGCTCCAGCCCCCCTCTACTGGCAGGGGGTAGGTGCTGGACCTGTAGCTCCAGCTCCCTCTACTGGCAGGGGGTTGGTGCTGGACCTGTAGCTCCAGCCCCCCTCTACTGGCAGGGGGTTGGTGTTGGACCTGTAGCTCCAGCTCCCTCTACTGGAAGGGGGTTGGTGCTCCAGCCCCCCTCTACTGGCAGGGGGTAGGTGCTGGACCTGTAGCTCCAGCTCCCTCTACTGGCAGGGGGTTGGTGCTGGACCTGTAGCTCCAGCCCCCCTCTACTGGCAGGGGGTTGGTGCTGGACCTGTAGCTCCAGCCCCCCTCTACTGGCAGGGGGTTGGTGCTGGACCTGTAGCTCCAGCCCCCCCTCTACTGGCAGGGGGTTGGTGTTGGACCTGTAGCTCCAACCCCCCTCTACTGGCAGGGGGGTTGGTGCTGGACCTGTAGCTCCAGCCCCCCTTCTACTGGCAGGGGGTTGGTGCTGGACCAGTAGCTCCAGCTCCCTCTACTGGCAGGGGGTTGGTGCTGGACCTGTAGCTCCAGCCCCCCTCTACTGGCAGGGGGTTGGTGCTGGACCTGTAGCTCCAGCCCCCCTCTACTGGCAGTGGGTTGGTGTTGGACCTGTAGCTCCAGCCCCCCTCTACTGGCAGAGGGGTTGGTGCTGGACCTGTAGCTCCAGCCCCCTTCTACTGGCAGGGGGTTGGTGCTGGACCAGTAGCTCCAGCTCCCTCTACTGGCAGGGGGTTGGTGCTGGACCAGTAGCTCCAGCTCACTCAACTGGCAGGGGGTTGGTGCTGGACCAGTAGCTCCAGCCCCCCTCTACTGGCAGGGGGTTGGTGCTGGTCCTGTAGCTCCAGCCCCCCCCTCTACTGGCAGGGGGTTGGTGCTGGACCTGTAGCTCCAGCTCCCTCTACTGGCAGGGGGTTGGTGCTGGACCAGTAGCTCCAGCCCCCCCTCTACTGGCAGGGGGTTGGTGCTGGACCTGTAGCTCCAGCCCCCCTCTACTGGCAGAGGGTTGGTGCTGGTCCTTAAGCTCCAGCCCCCCTCTACTGGCAGGGGGTTGGTGCTGGACCTGTAGCTCCAGCTCCCCTCTACTGGCAGAGAGTTGGTGCTGGACCTGTAGCTCCAGCCCCCCCTCTACTGGCAGGGGGATGGTGCTGGTCCTGTAGCTACAGCCCCCCTCTACTGGCAGGGGGTTGGTGCTGGTCCTGTAGCTCCAGCCCCCCTCTACTGGCAGGGGGTTGGTGCTGGTCCTGTAGCTCCAGCCCCCCTCTACTGGCAGGGGGTTGGTGCTGGTCCTGTAACTCCAGCCCCACTCTACTGGCAGGGGGTTGGTGCTGGACCAGTAGTTCCAGCCTTCCTCTACTGGCAGGGGGTTGGTGCTGGACCAGTAGCTCCAGCCCCCCTCTACTGGCAGGGGGTTGGTGCTGGACCTGTAGCTCCAGCCCCCCCCCCCTCTACTGGCAGGGGGTTGGTGCTGGACCAGTAGTTCCAGCCTTCCTCTACTGGCAGGGAGTTGGTGCTGCACTTGTAGCTCCAGCCCCCCTCTACTGGCAGGGGGTTGATGTTGGAACTGTAGCTGAAATGGTTCACATGTTTCCATTTATCTGATGCCTCTGTTCACCTACCAGTAAATATTTATGCAGGAGTTAGGCTGGATTGCGGATTGCATGTTGAGGAAAGTCAGTAGTTGACTTAGGGAAACCTCAATTAACCTAAGAACAGTCTTCCTGTCTTCAAAATGTAACTCAATATATTTTAACATGACCAATGAGAGAAAATAAAAAACTTACTGTTATTTCCTTTTGGGAGATTTCTCCAGTGATTTCCTTAACTTTAGTCATGATGCTGGAGTCCGAGTCTCCCAGGTGTACGGGGTCAGCTGTGGCACCTGTCTCTGTGGTCGTCATCTCCAGGGCCTCCCTGATGGTCTCCTGCACCTGTCATTACCAACACAAACATTAATGGTGGAGGCTGAGTCTCCCAGGTGTACGGGGTCAGCTGTGGCACCTGTCTCTGTGGTCGTCATCTCCAGGGCCTCCCTGATGGTCTCCTGCACCTGTCATTACCAACACAAACATTAATGCTGGAGTCTGAGTCTCCCAGGTGTACGGGGTCAGCTGTGGCACCTGTCTCTGTGGTCGTCATCTCCAGGGCCTCCCTGATGGTCTCCTGCACCTGTCATTACCAACACAAACATTAATGGTGGAGGCTGAGTCTCCCAGGTGTACGGGGTCAGCTGTGGCACCTGTCTCTGTGGTCGTCATCTCCAGGGCCTCCCTGATGGTCTCCTGCACCTGTCATTACCAACACAAACATTAATGATGGAGGCTGGACTATAATGAAGCATCAGGCTCTGAGTAAAGTAACTGGACTATAATGAAGCATCTGGCTCTGAGTAAAGTAACTGGACTATAATGAAGCATCAGGCTCTGAGTAAAGTAACTGGACTATAATGAAGCATCAGGCTCTGAGTAAAGTAACTGGACTATAATGAAGCATCTGGCTCTGAGTAAAGTAACTGGACTATAATGAAGCATCTGGCTCTGAGTAAAGTAACTGGACTATAATGAAGCATCTGGCTCTGAGTAAAGTAACTGGACTATAATGAAGCATCTGGCTCTGAGTAAAGTAACTGGACTATAATGAAGCATCTGGCTCTGAGTAAAGTAACTGGACTATAATGAAGCATCAGGCTCTGAGTAAAGTAACTGGACTATAATGAAGCATCTGGCTCTGAGTAAAGTAACTGGACTATAATGAAGCATCTGGCTCTGAGTAAAGTAACTGGACTATAATGAAGCATCTGGCTCTGAGTAAAGTAACTGGACTATAATGAAGCATCTGGCTCTGAGTAAAGTAACTGGACTATAATGAAGCATCTGGCTCTGAGTAAAGTAACTGGACTATAATGAAGCATCTGGCTCTGAGTAAAGTAACTGGACTATAATGAAGCATCAGGCTCTGAGTAAAGTAACTGGACTATAATGAAGCATCAGGCTCTGAGTAAAGTAACTGGACTATAATGAAGCATCAGGCTCTGAGTAAAGTAACTGGACTATAATGAAGCATCAGGCTCTGAGTAAAGTAACTGGACTATAATGAAGCATCTGGCTCTGAGTAAAGTAACTGGACTATAATGAAGCATCTGGCTCTGAGTAAAGTAACTGGACTATAATGAAGCATCTGGCTCTGAGTTAAGAGATAATAGACATGCTGACATACACAAATGGGTCAACATGTGAAGGACTCAAGTATAACATGCTGCCTTGAGACTTGGGTTATAATATTAGTTATGAGTCAAGTCATTAGTTCTAACTGATGAAGCATTGTCTATATTCTGGACCCAAAGTCTTTATTTAGTTGTAGTAAACACTGAGTGCTGACCACAGTTACGGGCTGCTTCCTGGGTGTGTGTGTGTGTGTGTGTGTGTGTGTGTGTGTGTGTGTGTGTGTGTGTGTGTGTGTGTGTGTGTGTGTGTGTGTGTGTGTGTGAAAAACAGCTTTGAATGTAATGAAACGCCATTTTCTGGGTGAGTCCCGGAGGCTCTCCAGAGCTATCCAGGCTGATATGAATATCCCTAACTTTGGCATCAGTCAATGTGGGTGGAGTTCTAGGCCTACTGGGGACCACGAGCCAAAACCTGGCCCCCCTCAGAGAGGCACGAGGAGAAATGGCCTGTAGAAATGCAAATGTGATTTTGGAGCATTCTATATCTGCCATCGACCGGGATAGGCACCCAGAAAGGTAAGCGCCCCAAAACTAGCCCCGTATTCTGGTTAAAACGACAAAAATAAACAAACGAGTGGACAGAACTCCCCAAATGATAACGAGCAAATGAGCATGAGTCAACATGAGCCGTGCCGCTTGTCTGCGCAGTTCCTCCCCCTACCTCCTCAGGAAGGAAAAGCGGGAGCCCCAGACCCTCCGCGCCGGTGATCCACACCCCAGTTCTGAAGCTAGATATCAAAATACACAAAAACCTCTGACCAGAGGGAGGGAGGGTTGCCGGGGAGCCTATGGGACTCACCCAGAAAATAGCTTTTCATTACATTCAACGCTGGTTTTCTGGGGGTAGCCCCTACGGCTCCCCGGAGCTACTTCACAAAAGACGAAAAAGAAAATAGACTTACCTAGGAGGCGGTCGGTGCTCACATCTCAACTCAAAGTCAAGACAGGCTGCAGCCGCCGATCCAAAGTGGCACAGGCCCGACAAGGCCCAGGAACGTTAACGAGATAGCATGCAGCCAGGACCCTGTTCAACCACCAAAAATCCCGTACCCAAATGTCAGCCCAGGACATGTTCCTAGAGATGGCAATGAGAGCAGCAAACTTACGAACATCACGGGCACGGGGATAGACCACAGGCTGGCTAGACTTAATAACAATGCGGACGACCTGAGAGACCTGTACCACCAAACAGGTTAGAAGGGAAACCGGATCAACCCAAAGCGCATCCCCGGACACAGAAGACATGGCACGCAAATAATGGCCACAACCGGACACAAAACATGATGCACCCCCGGCCTGACCAACCAAGCATCAACAACCCAAGGACTCCTCCAGAAACCTGCAGTCTCATTGTTCGCCAGAGAAGAAGGAGACAGCTGCAAACGAACAAACCTATCACCACAACCAAAAGAGCAGAAACCCCTGCGCCGTAGGAGAGCATGAAGCTCTCCAACCTGACCCCCAGAGGCCAATGCCAACAGGAAAAGAGCCTTAAAAAAACAATCCTGAACTGAAGGGGCCCACAAAAAACCGATGAGAAGAGAGATAGGAGAGCACTCTGTCCAAGGACCAGGACTGCTCAGGCTGCACATGAGCAGGTCGGAGGTGAAACAACGCGCGAGACAGCTTGCGGAACTGTACAGAAGTTACATCTATACTGAAAGCAAGCTGCAGCGGCTCCGCCAACGACGCACGATACGAGGCGACAGTATTCGGCATAAGAGGACGGTCCTGGAACAACCACGAGAGAAAGAACAACACCACCCAAACTGAAAGGAAAGTACAGAGACGAAGAGTCAAAAAGAACCGGAAGGATCGCCAGGAAACTTCATACTGCCGCCGAGATGAAGCCCGCAGGTGAGAAACCATCAAACAAGCCACTTGATCACCATACATAGGGTGATAAACCCCAAGTCAAAAACACCAAATGCAAAGACATCGAGGAGAAGAGTGAACCAGTCTCATAATGGACCAGACCGATCTATTGAATGAGGCGGAGCCGCGGAAAACCTCCAGGTTCGGACACCGGGCAAGCAGTGCCTGAAACTATGGCTGGGCCGGCCACCACTGGGCCAAGAGGACTACTCACCCCTGGCAAGGCTCCAAGCGAGCCAGAACCTTGAGCAACAGCTGAACCGGGGCAAAGAGGTACAGGAACCACCACTTCGACCAGTCCTGGTGGAAGGCGTCGGTCCCGACAGCCTCATGGTTGAGGAAGGGCGCCATATATACCGGAAGATGCCTCGACCACGCCGACCCGATGAGGTCCACCTGAACGGGCGCTTGAACTTCTGGCAGCGCCAACTAAATGAGTCGGCATCGACCGTCTATTCCATGGAAAGGGGAACGAACCAGGACAGCCCATTCACCAGGACATTGGACACCCCCCAGAAGTGAACCCCCCAGGAGAGCCAAACTCCGAGAACTCAGCAGACGAGTCACCCGAAGCGACCAGCCCCAAAGAGCCAAGGACTGCATCGAACCCCCTCAGTTCAGGCAATGAACCACCGGAGAGCAGTCCGAATGGAGCCGGATCGTTGATCCGCAGGCGACCCGAACCCTCCGAAGCACGAACCACATCGCAGCGAACACCCACACAGTGCTGTGGGCCCGATGGAAGGATGAACCCCACCGCCCCTGGCTGGGCTGGTGAGCACTGGTCATAAAGCCCCAGCCAAGAGATAACGCTTCCATGAACACATTGAGCGAGGGCTCGGGTAGGCGCCAAGGCACTGAACCCGGAAAAACCTGAAGAGGAAGCTGGCAACGCAGCAGCTGACATAAGGCCCTCTGGGAGTCGAACCCAACGATCCCATAAGAGGCGAAAGGGACGTCCCCGAAGGAACCAGAACAGCCGACGAAGCCAAACCCGACCAGTGAGTAGACCATCATTGCAAAGTTCAGACTCCCACACAAACCCTCAAGCAACCTCCGGGTGACCCGTGAACCCCCAGAAACAAACACACGCGGGACTGCAGTGGTAGGAGACTCCAGATTGGGAACCAGATTGGACTTCCGCCAGTTCACCAGGAACCCGAACCCGGCTAGCTGGAAAAGCACTAAACCCCTGGCGAGCAGACACACGGACCAACTGGGAGCCCAAACCAGCCAGTCATCAAGGTAAGTCAACACCCGAATACCTAACGGACGCAGACAGGCCACCACGACCCGGGTAAAGCGCGTGAACATGTGAGACCCCAGGTTCAACTCGAACGGGAGACAACGAAAGCAATAACTCCGACGCCCCACAACAAAACTGAGCCAGTCCCTGAACCCCGGATGACTCGGAACATGCCAATACGCATCCTTGAGGTCCAGGAACACCATCCAAGCACCCGGCTCCAACAGCAGCCGGACCTGGGACAGAGTGGGCATCCAAAAGGGAGCAGGAAACCCAGGGGTTCAGACTTAGCAAGTCCAGAATGAACCGCAGGTCCGCACAATCCCATTTCGGAACCAGAAACAGCGGGAAACCCACCTGAGAGATGTCGTCATTTCGACCACGCCCAAGCTCACCCACTCCAAGATGACCTGAAAAAGCACAGAAGAGACCTGCCCTGCCAGCTCCGAACCCTCCCTGAGGAGGAGGAGCCACCCAACGCCACTGTAGGCTGTGAGAAGAACTGCAAAATGGTCGAGGCCCCTTATGAGAATCCGACCTGCACACAGAGCGATCACCGCGACAACCAGGTGCAGCCGGGACCGAAGGTGGAACCGGCTCTGAAACTGGCACCTGTGCCCTACCCGACGAGCAGAACCACGAGCCCTGGCACGACCCATCCGGGAAGAACCCACCCGGGAACCCTGGAAAACCAACAAGTCAGACATTGGGCGGCAGCTGGAAGAAGCTGCCCGCATATACTATTCGACCGCATAGGCCGCAAACACCAAAAGGGCAAAGACAGTCTAAAAGTCAGGGCCCAAGCGGATTCCAAGGAGGAAGTGAGAACCACCTGTCGACACGAGAGACGTGCAGTGAAAAACCGCGACAGTGCATCCCGCAGGATTGTCGCAAACAGCTTGAAAAGTGCAGACAACGCACGAGCAGCCGAGACCAAGGCACCAGACCCAAGGAACGGCCCCAAGCGCCTCCATATCCTCCTCAAGCCAATCCGATGACAGCTCCAGGAGGGAAAAGAAATGCAGGACCGAAGTCAACAGGCCACGTGTGCACAAGTCCTCAGCCACAAGCGCAGTCAACAGGCCACGTGCACGAAAGTCCTCTGCCACAAGTGCAGCCGACAGGGAAGGAACCTGCACGTGAAGCTGAACCGTGCCAACATCCAGCAGAAGGGCTGGAGCAAAAAGGCACTCATTAAGGTGCTCAAAGTGTCCCCCCAGGACACTTTGGACTTTGGACCTGGACCACAGTCAACGCCTCGTGCCACTGAAGTGTGTGGGTACGACAGAAGGCTTCCCAAGCATCCAGCGAGAACAAAGGCCAGTCCGCAAGCCAGGACGAACCCTGAACCTCATAACAAACCCGGTACAGAGACGAAGCCCATTATGGAGGCATAATGGGCTTCGTCTCATCCATTATGGAGGCATACTCCGGGTCGTGCAGGAGGTAAGCTGCAATGGCCGCCCGCACATCAGCAGGTGAGATGCAGGAAGCCGAAAACCTCTGGTAGGATGGAACCGAAGGACCCGCAGGGACATGGAACCCAACACGGGGAGGAGCCGAACCCAAATCCAACTCGTACACAGAGGGGGGGGAAAGGAAAACCCCACTCCTTGTAACCGTAAGCCTTGCTCAGAGGGTGTTCCAACCCTCCAAGGGTCCAATGGGGCCCAAGGCCCCCAAGCCAGCTCCTCCCCAACCCCGGGAGCCTCCACGTCAGGCCCCGGGAGCGAGTCGTCCTCCATAGCCCCGGTCTCACAAGAAAAAGCCGGGGCGGCCAGAATGGCATAAAGAGAACGGGCCCAATGGTCAGACCCTGGAGCTATGGCTGGAGGAACAGACTCGAATACCTCCATCGCCACCCCAGAAGAGGCAACCCCCGAAACCGCCCGAGTCTCAGAAACCTCTAAACCCTGCCCCAACCCCGAAGCCCTCAGACACTTGTGAGCCGGAAGGGGGGGGTGGGTTACCTTGAGGTTACCTTGAGGTGCTTCCGGGGCTTAGCGTCCCCGCGGCCCGGTCGTCGACCAGGCCTCCTGGTTGCCGGACTGATCAACCAGGCTGTTGGACGCAGCTGCTCGCAGCCTGACGTATGAGTCACAGCCTGGTTGATCAGGTACCCTTTGGAGGTGCTTATCCAGTTCTCTCTTGAACACTGTGAGGGGTCGGCCAGTTATGCCCCTTATGTGTAGTAGGGGGGGGGGGAAGGAACTGAATGAACCACAGCAGGGAAAGAACAAGGGGGGCGCGGACTGAACCAAGGCCGAAGTGACCAACACCCCAAAGTCTGGGTCTCTTTAACCCTTCAATTGCGCATCACATCATATGATGCTTTGACCGACTTGCAGTAAATTGCGCATCGCATCATGTGATGCTTTGGAGTACTACGCAAGATTTAAACGGCCCGCGGATACACGGGGTTTACCACACCTTCATCAGGGCTCTTGTAAACAGACGCCATTTTTAAAAAAAATCGTGGGCCAAACTCCCGGGTGTTAGGGGCCTCAGTATTGAGACAGCTACCAAGCCTGACGCACACAGCATGAACTCACAGCACTGCTGTTCAGCTTGTGACCACAGCATCGCCTAAAAATGCCATAATATACTTGTTCATGCTATTATGTAGCGATGATATTATTACAGAAGACCCCTGACTGTGATAAAACTGACCAGGGCTCTGATAATAGCAGGATTGTGGTGATATTTGGCACTGTGCGCCATGGAGGGAGTAATGCTGTGGGAGAGAGGATGGTGGCGGTGTCTTTTGAGTGTGTGTGGCCACCTTTTATTGACTGCACTCACCATACCAGCTTAGTGGTTCGCTATGGTGAACACAAATGTAGATACTTATATATAACGTGTGTATAGTGTGAGATAACAGCGAGAGTAGGAGGTTGGGAGCTGCCATTTTGGTGAGGGAGGAGCGTCGTCTGCAGGACTTACCATGTTGTTTACTGATGACCACGATGGTCTTTGGGCACCATACCAGTTTACTTGTACAAGTATGGTGAATAAAACAGGTAGATATTTATATATAATGTGTGTAAATAGCGTAATAACACCACAAACAGTATTGTTGTAGGAGAAATATTAGTGCGTCTGGCCTTGAGGGCGGCCGCCACCAGCTGACTGTGTGAGTAGGTACGTCTTTGAGCCTTTACTCACCATAAAAGCTTAGATGTACAGTTATGGTGAACAAAACATGTAAATACTTATATATAACGTCTGTATATAAAAGCAAAAACAGTATGGTGGGTGGAGAATGGTGGCAAATCAGGTGAGGTGAGGTGAGGGAGGGAGTGGCAGCCAGTCACTGCCTGCCACTGCCACTGCCACTCAGCATACCAACTCAGTGGTTCGTCATGGTGAACAAAACATGCAGTTACTTATATATAACCTGTGTATATAGTGTAATAACCGACAAAGTATTTGTTCACTGTTTGATGAACATAATTGAATCAACAATATGCACACCATATTTTTGAGTACAGCGATGATTCACTCATTTTATTATATAAATATATCAAACTACACACTATTGAATAATATTACAGCAAAAAAACTACGAAAAATCAATCAGAGACATTGAAATAATTAGGTAATTATCTCTTTGTGGAAACTCCGGCCTGACAGCTGGCGATCAACAGACCGCCTGGGACGCACGCTCAGTCAGCGCCTGATTTTTGCCAGAATTCCCCGCCCTATAGCGGGCAATATATGCCACTTACGATTTTTTCATTATTTTTCCCATGATCAGTGAACACAAATTAACAGGTTAGGAAGAAAAAATAATTTTTTTTTTTTTTTTGGTATGCGCCTGTGGGTGTCAAATGGTATATAGCTATGCGCCATTTAAGGGTTAAGCAAATCGGGGTAGCCTCAGGGCATCCGGGGAAGCAACCAACCGAACACGTTGCAACAACCTAAACCTATCCTGCAACGTGCGAGCCGCCTGCACCAGAACAATGTCATCTGTAGATTGGGTGAACTGAGTCACAAACAAGCAACAAATCTCGCAGGACTCTGGGTCGAATGTGTCACCGACCCAACAGGCAGCATGACGGAGGCAAAAACAATAAGTGTCGCCCTGAGACAAAGGGACAGAGCAACCCTCAAACTCACACAAAGTGAGAGGAGACTCAGGGGTCACATCCATCGGACCCGAGTGCCCCCGCGGAGTTTCCCAGGGCCACTAGACTGGGTCTGCTAAGGGTAATCCCGGGCAGTGTACTGCTAACCGGCGCCAAAGCTACCAAACAACACTGCTAAAGCTGAGCCCTCGGGACATGTCCACTCACGAGGGCAAAGCAGGGGGTACCACCAAACAAAAGCAACCCATAGTAAAACAAGGGAAAGTAACACTGAGGCAGACCCCCTCCCCCCACCAATCAAAAAAAAAAAAAAAATCCTCGCAAGATGGCAACGTACCCAAAAGGAACAGAGCCGGCTGTTGTTATAGGCAAAAACTAGCTGAGCAGTACCCCGCACCCCAACAACTGCAAATGCTACCACTTACCCCAAGGTAAACAAGGGAGGGAAACCTACCCCCCAAACACTCGGGGCGGTCAATCGCTGAGCAGCAAAAGACCAACAGAGGTAGTCCGAAGGTGACTTGTGGATGATAACCCCAAGCTCCAAGGGCGGTACTTACAGGGCACTTAGGGAAGGGAACCCTAAGCGCATGCAGCACGAGTACCTTGGAATAATACTTCCAGCTCGCATGCCACCGTAAGAGCAGCACTGAACCAAAGCATAGCACAACACAAGAGTCAGGAGCTGGAGCCACACGACTGCAATGCATCACACCAGCCGAAGAACTGTGGTGTGGATCGCTGGCACGAGGGTCTGGGGCTTCCCCTTCCCCCTCCCGGGGAGGGGGGGGGGAGCTGCGCAGACATGAGGAGCAGCTTGTGTGCCGTCATGCTCATTTGCTAGTTTTCATTTGGGGAGTTCTGTCCCCTCGTTTGTCTATTTTTGCCGTTTTAACCAGAACACGGGTTTGTTTTGGGGTGCTTACCTTTCTGGGTGCCTGTCCCGGTTGATGGCAGATATAGAATGCTCCAAAACCACATGTGCATTTCTATAGACCATTGCTCTTCGTGCCTCTCTGAGGGGGCCAGGTTCTGGCTCGTGGTCACCGGTAGGCCTAGAACTCCACCCACATCAACTGATGCCAAAGTTAAGGATATTCATGTCAGCCTGGATAGCTCCGGGGCCATAGGGGCTCCCCAAGAAAAAAATTAGTAGTTAGTAACAGTTGAGTGATTGACAGTTGAGAGGCGGACCGAAAGAGCAGAGCTCAACCCCCGCAAGCAAAACTAGGTGAATACAGCGTAGTAAACACTGAGTGCTGACCACAGTGTAGTTTACACTGAGTGCTGACCACAGTGTAGTGAACACTGAGTGCTGACCACAGTGTAGTGTACACTGAGTGCTGACCACAGTGTAGTGAACACTGAGTGCTGACCACAGTGTAGTGTACACTGAGTGCTGACCACAGTGTAGTGTACACTGAGTGCTGACCACAGTGTAGTGTACACTGAGTGCTGACCACAGTGTAGTGTACACTGAGTGCTGACCACAGTGTAGTGTACACTGAGTGCTGACCACAGTGTAGTGTACACTGAGTGCTGACCACAGTGTAGTGTACACTGAGTGCTGACCACAGTGTAGTGAACACTGAGTGCTGACCACAGTGTAGTGTACACTGAGTGCTGACCACAGCGTAGTGTACACTGAGTGCTGACCACAGTGTAGTGTACACTGAGTGCTGACCACAGTGTAGTGTACACTGAGTGCTGACCACAGCGTAGTGTACACTGAGTGCTGACCACAGCGTAGTGTACACTGAGTGCTGACCACAGCGTAGTGTACACTGAGTGCTGACCACAGCGTAGTGTACACTGAGTGCTGACCACAGCGTAGTGTACACTGAGTGCTGACCACAGCGTAGTGTACACTGAGTGCTGACCACAGCGTAGTGTACACTGAGTGCTGACCACAGCGTAGTGTACACTGAGTGCTGACCACAGCGTAGTGTACACTGAGTGCTGACCACAGCGTAGTGTACACTGAGTGCTGACCACAGCGTAGTGTACACTGAGTGCTGACCAGTGTAGTGTACACTGAGTGCTGACCACAGTGTAGTGTACACTGAGTGCTGACCACAGTGTAGTGTACACTGAGTGCTGACCACAGTGTAGTGTACACTGAGTGCTGACCACAGTGTAGTGTACACTGAGTGCTGACCACAGTGTAGTGTACACTGAGTGCTGACCAGTGTAGTGTACACTGAGTGCTGACCACAGTGTAGTGTACACTGAGTGCTGACCACAGTGTAGTGTACACTGAGTGCTGACCACAGTGTAGTGTACACTGAGTGCTGACCACAGTGTAGTGTACACTGAGTGCTGACCACAGTGTAGTGTACACTGAGTGCTGACCACAGTGTAGTGTACACTGAGTGCTGACCACAGTGTAGTGTACACTGAGTGCTGACCACAGTGTAGTGTACACTGAGTGCTGACCACAGTGTAGTGTACACTGAGTGCTGACCACAGTGTAGTGTACACTGAGTGCTGACCACAGTGTAGTGTACACTGAGTGCTGACCACAGTGTAGTGTACACTGAGTGCTGACCACAGTGTAGTGAACACTGAGTGCTGACCACAGTGTAGTGTACACAGAGTGCTGACCACAGTGTAGTGTACACTGAGTGCTGACCACAGTGTAGTGTACACTGAGTGCTGACCACAGCGTAGTGTACACCGAGTGCTGACCACAGCGTAGTGTACACTGAGTGCTGACCACAGCGTAGTGTACACCGAGTGCTGACCACAGTGTAGTGTACACTGAGTGCTGACCACAGTGTAGAGAAACACCAAGATGACAGTTGACTTTATTAATAAAAATGTCTCATGCGTTAAAACAAAAAGTTTCCTATATATATAAAGTTTACTCTCATCTTGATGTGTCTCCATATCATCCTATATATATAAAGTTTACTCTCATCTTGATGTGTCTCCATATCATCCTATATATATAAAGTTTACTCTCATCTTGATGTGTCTCCATATCATCCTATATATATAAAGTTTACTCTCATCTTGATGTGTCTCCATATCATCCTATATATATAAAGTTTACTCTCATCTTGATGTGTCTCCATATCATCCTATATATATAAAGTTTACTCTCATCTTGATGTGTCTCCATATCATCCTATATATATAAAGTTTACTCTCATCTTGATGTGTCTCCATATCATCCTATATATATAAAGTTTACTCTCATCTTGATGTGTCTCCATATCAAAAGTGTTTATATAGAGGCAATACTACACTCAGTTGGGTGAGAACAATGTGACCTTCAGCAGCATACCTTCACTGAGGTGTGGACAGTGTTGACATCTGGGAAGAGTTCCTGGCACTTCTGGAGCCAATCTTCTACCTTCATGCTGCACTCATCAGCTGTGTCTATGGTTGTGCCAACTTCCTGTGCTGTGTTGACTGTGTCGAGGCTCCCCAACATGGCCTGCAGCTGAGTCTTCCCTTCCTCTCCTTGTGTTGTCATATCCACCACACTGGTATCCTCCAGTTCCAAGAGCTTCATTGCTGACTTGTTCTGCTCTACCAGAGCATAGAGTCTGTCCTGGAGCTGGAGGTGTTGAGTCTTCCAGTCCCCCAGCTGCCCCTGGTACTCCCCCAGCTGGGACAGTACCTCTTCACAGCTGGTAATGAGGCTGCTGATGCTGTTCTTCTGCTCCTCCACCATGGAACGTAACTTCTTACTGATGCCTCTGGTCGGAGCTTTATTGGGTTTTGTGGGTACCGTTTTCACTGGGACAACCTCCATACCTTTTAGTTTTCTGATAAAGGCCTCCATACCATAACTGATTGGGAACTGAGTAGCAGCTGTGGCAGTGTGCTGGGCACGGCAGCTGGGGCAGTTCAGCTGACCATTCTTGATAGCATTGTCAATACACTTGGAGCAGAATGTGTGGCCACAAGGCAGAGTGCGAGGCCGTAGCAGTGTGTCATCATAATTGTTAAAACACACTGAACATTCCTCTGGGTTGTTATCCTGTGGATAAAGAACATTTGATTAAGTTAATGTATTTACAACGAAAAAAAATTATTTTCTGTGTGAGTCCCTCCGGTTCTCTGGAGCTATCGGATTGATATGCGCATATTAGTCCGGGGTCATCAGTCATCTGGAGTTCAGCCTACCGAGGACCACAAGCCAGAACCTGGCCGCCTCAAAAAGGCAAAGGGAGCAATGGCCTATGGAAACCCCATGTATTTGGGGACATTCCATATCTGCCATCAACTGGGGTTAGCACCCAGAAAGGTAGACATAACAAAACAGACCCCACATGGTAAGAAAAATTGCAACCAAAGACCGAATAGAGAGGCAGATTCCACCCCCCCCCCCCATCTAAAGAAACAAACAAACATCATACACACTGCCACACCACTTGTCCATGCAGCCCTTCCCTCCCTGGGAGGGTGAAGGGGGAGCCCTGGACCTCCTGTGCCGGTTACTCACACCCCAATTCAGAGGCCGAGAATCAAAAACAAAATGGAAACCGCCGACAGGAGGGAGTGAGGGTGCCGGGGAGCCTCTGGGACTCACCCAGAAAATGGCGTTTCATTACATTCAACGCTGGTTTTCTGTGTAGAGTTCCTCTGGCTCCCTGGAGCTACCAAACGCTGAAGCCAGACCCGACCCAGTGAATAAATCGACACGGGGAAGGTCAGACTCCTGCACAACTGCTCGAGCAACCACCACATGACCCGGGAACCCCCCCCCCCCCCAAACAGCAGAAGGCAGGACTGCAGCAGCACCAATGCCTCTGGAGGGAGACACAAGGAAGTGTTCCGAGAGTCCCTCACGAGGCCCAGCTGGGTCCGAACCTTTGGATAGAACCAGATGAGACTTCCTCCAGCTCACCAGGAACCAGAATCCGATGAACTGGGAAAGAATTATCCCCCTGGTCAGCAGACAAGCAGACCAGCTGGGAGCCCACACCAACCAGTTGTCGAGATAGGCCTACACCTGAACCACTAGCAGATGCAGAAGGGCCACCACGAACCGGGAAGACACGTGAATATGCGAGGCACCAGATTCAACCCAAAAGGAAGGCAACGAAAGCGGTAAGCCTGCCCCTCCACCACAAAACCTAACCAGTCCCTGAACTCCAGATGAATAGGGAGGTGCCAATACACATCCCGGAGATCCAGAATCACCAACCAACAACCCGGCTCTAACAGAAGCCAAACCAGGGACAGAGTAGTTATCCGAAACGAGGGGCAAGGAATCCAGAGGTTCAGCAGGACAAGTCCAGAATGAACCACATATCCGCACAGTCCCACTTCGGTACTGGAAACAGGCGGGAAACCCACCTGAGGGACAAGGTCTTTTCGACCACTCCCAAGCTCACCCACTCCAAGATGACCTGACAGAGTGAATGGGAAGTCAGCCCCGAATCCCCCGGTAGAAAGAGGAGCCACTCAATGCCACCACAGGCCGGATGACAACCCAAAAAAACCACAAATCATGTGATCAGGCATGAGCAAACAGCACATGTCTCTGCCCCCCCTCCCCCCACCAGCATCCTGGTAACGGGGCAATATCTTGAGGTTATCTTGAGATTATTTCGAGGCTTTAGTGTCCCCGGCTCCCGTGGGGGCAACCCACGAAAGAGCCAACATCCCGTACGAGAAGGTGGTGCCAGTTCAAAAACTAACAACAAGGCCTACCTCGACCTGCAGAGACCCGAACCCTGGCACGATCCAGCCGGGAGCACGAGAACGTCGACCCGGATCACCAACAAAGCAGAAAGAGGATGGCAGCAGCAGAAGCTGCCAGGAACTGAGGAACAACCTAGACTGCAAACAAAACAGACAAAAAGAGTGGAGAAAACCCCAGAGCTGGGGCCCAGGCCAAAGCAAGACAGCCGTCTGCAAGCCAGGAAGACCCAGGGACCGCCCCTCAATAGAGGTCGGGGCCAGATTAGAGGCCAAGACTGGGCCACACCGGAGGAAACCACCAAGGGCCACCCAAACCTGTACAAGAGAAATTTGAGAGGAAAATCTCCGGGAGACAAAACCGAAGAACCCAAAGGAAACTGGAAATGAACCTGAACCCAAAATGGAGCCCGAAGCACCACAACTTTTGGCGGAAAACGTACCCTGGAAAAGAAACAACAGGCGGCCATAAAACATACTATTACTCATATACAAATAATCAAACACACATTTACATATACACACGGCTCCGGGAGAAGTAAAGTGATACCTCGGCTCACAAATGCCCCTCTTTACGAATTTTCAGGTTACGAGCCCAATTTCTTCGTAAAATCCAAATTGCGTTACGAACTTTGCCTAGGGTAAAGTAGTTTGTTAATACACGTATGACTGACCTAGCGTGTGGTGGCACGGCGACCACGCCTCAGTTT
This sequence comes from Procambarus clarkii, assembly GCF_040958095.1. Classification (NCBI taxonomy): domain Eukaryota; kingdom Metazoa; phylum Arthropoda; class Malacostraca; order Decapoda; family Cambaridae; genus Procambarus; species Procambarus clarkii. The sequence goes on along the minus strand of NC_091197.1, from coordinate 35,435,559 downwards.
AACAGTGCCTCCCGCCTAGTGACAATCGCGCCTGAATTCTTTGTAAAGAATTTCAGTGTTTTGGGATTTTTGGGTATTTGAACATAAAGGTAATTATTATATATCTTGCCATGGTCCCAAGAAAGTCAGTGGTAAGGTTCAATCTAAGAAAATAGTTATGAGTAGAGGCAGTAGAGGATGTCCCTTCCTCATTAACCCTTAAACTGCCCAATACTGCTTATGAACTTTTGAGTAACTGACGCAAAAGTGTGCATCACTGCATATGTAGTTTTGGAGTACTATGCAAGATTTAAACGGCTCGCGGATACACAGGGTTCACATCACCTTCCTCAGGGCTCTTGTAAACAGATGCCATTTTAAATAAAAATCGTGGGCAACATTACCAGGAGTGAGGGGCCTCAGTACTGAGTGAACCACCAAGGCTGGTGCACGCAACATGAGCTCACAGCACTGCTGTTCAGCTTGTGACCACAGCATCGCCTAAAAATGTCAAAATATATATGTACATGCTATTATTTAGCGATGATAGTATTACAGAAGACCCCTGACTGTGATATAAATGACCAGGATTCTGATAATAGCAGGATTGTTGTGATAATTTGCACTGTGCTGTGGGAGGAGTAATGTTGAGGGTGGGAGGGCTGTAGAGTCTTCTGCCGAATGTGCGGCCACCTGTTGCTGTCTGCACTTACTATACCAGCTTAGTGGTTTGCTATGGTGAACAAAATGTGTAGATACTTATATATATAACGTCTGTATATAGTGAATACAAACAAAAACAATATAGTGGGAGGAGGATGTTGGCGAAGGAGGGAGTGGTAGTGAGTGGCTGGCTGGTGTGTGCCGGTCACTCCTTGTTGCTTTTTGACTCACAATACCAACTTAGTGGTTCGTTATGATGAACAAAACATGCAGATACTTATATATAAACTGTGTATATAGTGTAATAACAGCAAAACTATTTGTTAATTGTTTTATGAACATAATAATTGAATCACTAATATGCACAACATAATTTTGAGTACAGCAATGATTCACACATTTTATTATATAAATATATCATATTACACACTATTGAATAATATTACTGCAAAAAAATTAGAAGAAATCAATCAGACATTGAAATAATTAGGTAATAATATCTTTGTGGCAACTCACGCCTGACAGCTGGGGCGGAGCAGACCTTCTTTGGCGCCTGTTCTGTCAACGCTTCTTTTTTGCCAGACTTCCCCCACCATATTACAGCCAAAATATGCCAGTTAGGATTTATTTTTTTATTTTTCCTGTGATCAGGGAACACAAATGAACACTTATAAGACGAAATATTTTTTATTTTTTTATTTTTTTATTTTGTTGCGCCTGTGGGTGTTGAAGGCCTAATAGTCCCGAGCAGCTTAGGGGTTAAGAAAATGTGTGAATTATGGGAAGAACTCCAAAGTTTTCTTTAAAAAACTCACCCCAGATAAAGCTGTAGCAGGCCATTGCATTGACCTTTTAAATGGTTATATGATATCTCACTACAGACAAGTGTTAAAATATAGGGAAAAACAAGTGTGTTTAGACAGATTCTCAGTAAGACAAGCAAGCAGTGAGCCACAACCAGGTCCTAGTAGTGCTCCTGCAAAACATAGGAGAGGGATTACCCCATAGAAGTCATCACCGCCTGATGTTATAATGGAAGGGGACTCCCCTTCCAACCACTAACACCTCTCCTCCTCTCTCCCCTCCTCACCGTCTTCCATACACCAACAAGAGTCATCAATAAATTTAAGCAATAACCTGTACATACTTTAGTACTAAAGATTAGGGTGAATTAGGTATAAAATTTACTTTGAAGTTAATATTTATGGGAGTGTGGAATGGATTACAGTAATTCAATTTACATTATTTCTTATGGGAAAATTCGCTTCGGTTTAAAAATTTTGGGGTTATGAACCATCTTTGGGAACGGATTAAATACGTAGGCTCAGGTACCACAGTACCTCCAGATGGAGGCAAAAACTCCTCCAAAACTTGAGCCACACACAGTCACATGTAAACTAGACACAGCGCCGCCTTGCTGGCCAGCCGGGGAAGCGCACAGAAATCAAAAACAATTTCGTGGCCTAAACACCCATAATCTGGTTAAAATTACTGTAGTACAGAAAACTAACAAGTAAACAGAACTCCCCAATTGAAAAACGAGCATGACATCACACTTTCCGCGCTGCTTGTCTGCGCAGCTTCCCCCTCCCTTAGAGGGGGAAGGGGGAGCCCCTCGACCCATCGCACCAGCTATCCACTTGTCAGTTCAAGAGTGGATGTCAAAACACCCGAAAAAAATAGCCAACTGGGGAAAGGGAGGGCTACCAAGAAGCTTCCAGGTCTCACCCAGAAAATGGCGAGGAGTTCTGGGGGGAGCCCCTTCGGCTCCCAAGAGCTATCTACCCAAAGCCAAGGACAAAAGAGAGACAAACCTGGGAGGCAGAAACCATGTGCCTAAAACCCGAAAGCAAGACAACAGGCAACACCGAAAGGACCCCGCAGACAACCCGGGAGACCAAAACCCCTGAACAGGGGACAAGGGAACCCCGGGCAACTTAAAGCATGTCCAGGGGCCACAGAGGCCACGACATGCAGGCAATTGCTGAGAGCCACAACCAGACACAAGAAGATGCACCCCCCAGCCAAAAATACCAAGCAACAACAACCCCATGGACCTCCTCCAGAAAAACAGCCAACCCAACCTCACCAGAAAAAGAAGAACGGCTGCAACAAACAAACCTAACACCAGAACCCAAAGGAGTAGAAACCTCTGAGAAACAATCGGGAACCGAAGGGGCCACAACCAACCAGGGGGAAGAGGTAAGAGAGCATCATGTCCAAAGACCAGGACAGCTCAGGCGGCGCAAGAGCAGGCCGGAGGTGAAACAATGCCCTAGACAACTTATGGAATGGTGCAGAAGGAACATCAAAACTGAAAGCAAGCCGTAGCAGCTCCGCCAGCACCACATGATACGAGATGACAAAATGCGGCATACGAAAACAGTCCTGAAACAGCCACTAGAGAAAGGACAAGACCACCTCAACAAAAAGCGAAGTATACCTACGAAGAGACAAAAAAAGAAAAAGGAAGGATCGCCAGGAAGCCCCATACAGCCACCATGACGAAGCACGCAGGTGGGACACCATCAACGAAGCCATCTGATCTCCACCGAGCTTCCCCCGTCCCAACGAAAATGAACAGATGGTTATAGACTTGAGTCAAAAGTAAAGTACCAGACGCAAAGACTCGAGAAGACCAAACCAGCCCCATAACAATCCCTGGGCAAGCAACGACACTGAGCAAGCAGTGCCTGAAACCAAGGTTGTCAGGGAACCAGATGGAATGTCCATCAGGGCACCAGGCACCAAACCCAGCGAGCCGGGAAAGAACCAACCCAGGCGAGCAGACACGCCCCGTCCTTGAGGATCCCCACCCCCTGGGACCCTTGAAGGACCAACAAGACCGACAACGGATGACAACGAGAAGAAACCGCTTGCAGAAACAGCCCAACAGCAGACCCCGCAAACAGCAAGGACAAAATGGTGATGAAAACCGAAGAGCCAGAGGCCCAGGCAGAGGCCAATAAGGAAGCGAGCACCATGAGGCAACACGCGAGACGTGAAGCGAAAACAGTGACACCGCATCCTGCAGGAATGGTGCAACCAGCTCCAGCAGGGCAGAACGACGCACATGACGCTGAGTAATGTATGAGGAAAACTACTTAGGATATGTACTGCACTAAAATAAAAATTCCCGTATGGAAAACTAACTCAAAGAAAAGTTCGTAGCCAGGGCTGTAATTCCAAGCTCCCCCCCGTCCCAATGAAAATTAACTGCAGGGGGCAGGAGTGGTTGAATGGAAATCGACATCCATCTGCAGACATTGCCTACCCGGCAGTCGGTAGTGTGATACAAGAAGAGGAAAGAACTCTGCGCTATAACTAAACACTGGTCAGTTCAAAATCAGGGAACTGAACATGTACATAGTCCAGCCTAGCATTATCATTAGTATAGCCAATATGCACATACTAATATACACAAGAATGTGTAGCATAAAGGTAAGAAATACATAAATATGCAATGAAATGACCGTAAATATGGTCAACACACCGGTAGCTAGGGACAAAAGAGTATAATCAATATGATGAACTAACACAACTTAATTAGCAATTGCTAATGTAATGTACAAGATCAACTATATATACAGAGAGATTCCAATATATATATAAGGATGTAGCCAGGCATTGAATGACAGTCAATGAATGAGTGCCCAGAGTCAAAAAAAGATTCAGTCGCTGAAAAAGTAAATTAAAAGTTACTAAAATTTTGGGCTATGCCCCACAGTGTAATGAACAACAATATATATGGACATATTAATTAAGGCAACATTAATACTATCGGTAACTTTGGACAGGACTCGCGTCCACTACAAAAAATATTTGTATAAAATTCATTTTTTATCCAACTGACCTCGGGATAGTATCAAAATAAGCGCCTTTAGATTGCGCACAATTTGATACCAAAATGAAAGATATAACATGAAACTTGATGTCCAAACACTTGAACGATTATAAATAGGCTTTTGGTCAAAATATTAAAATATTTGTTAAAATTCTATTTATTGTGCTATTATGTTGGGACTAGATTTAAAATGTGTGCCTTTACGTCCCGAACAATTTGATACCAAAATGAAAGATGTAACACAAAAATTTATGTCAGAACACTGGAAAGATATAAATAATTTTGTAATGATGAGCTTCCAGAATTAAAATATTTGTTAAAATTCCATTTATTGCTCTATTATTATGGGACTAGTTTTAAAATACTCGCCTTTTTATTGCGAACAATTTGATACCAAAATGAAAGACGTAACACGAAATTTGATGTTATCAAATTGAACGAGTATACACATTAGGTTGCAGTGTACAAAATGGTGCTCGTTCACGGGTAACTTTAGGCTTTTCTGCGGGGAAGCACTCCAGGCTTTTGTACATTATATTCATACACATCTGTAGGGAATTTAATTGCGAACACAATGATACCAAAACGAGCGACGTAGCACGAGAATTAAGGTGAGAAAAGTGGAACGAGTATGCACATGTTACTGATTTTGTGCGCTCACGGGGTAACTTTTGCCGACTTTAGGCTTTGCTGTTGGGGGTCACGCCAGTCTTTTGGACATTATATTTATACACACCTGTAGGGAATTTAATTGCAAACACAATGATACCAAAACGAGCGACGTAGCACAAGAATTAAGGTGAGAAAGCTGAAATGAGTATACACATTTAGGTGTCACCACGCGCTTATCCGCACGCTCGGTGCATGACCCCTAAGTTGACTGCGCGCCTGCCCGGTGAGTGATAGTGTTAAGATGCACGCAAAGTGCCCAATCAACATACCACAAACAATACCCAACACTTATCCAAAAATCGACAGCCAGTGCCTGGCTGACAGTGTAGCCAGACCGTATAATCTCGCATGTAGAGTGTAGGCACTATAGTGGCATGACACAGCTCAGTCATGTAATATTCTGGGAGCATTGGTTGTGGATTATGTCCTACGTTGCGTATGCATTAGGATAAGACTAGGCGTAGAGTAGAGGCGAAGAGGGCATCACACCGAGCCACCCTTCTCCTGCATTCAGAGAAAAAACTAGGAAGTTTCCCTATATAGAAAATCCAGAACTCCCCCAGTATTAAGGGGGCTATGACTGGAGAGAGAGAGTAGCTAGTGTGGTGTATTACCCTTGAGAAAGGTCGCAGAACACCAACACATGTTATACTGTCCAGAAACAAAACTATCTCCCTCGGGCCACGCTCAGAATGCATGAGGTCCAAGCTGGCTCCACCCTTCTTTCGGAGAGGGTAGCCGACAATGTTTATTTAACAATTATTTTTATTGCCGAGACAGATTACAGAGATGAGATGTGATTAGAAAATAATTAGATATAGTATTGAAAGATGATACGTAGTATGGAAGTGAACCAACGAGTCCAAGAAAGGACTGGAGGTAATCCTCACAAGAAACTGACAGACGTACCAATAATATGTGAATTATCGAAGTTCTTCTAAAACCTTCGAGACCCTAGATAATCAAGCACTAAATCACAGAGGCACATATGGGCCCATTGGTATACTTGACCAAGAGTCATGCAGGATCCCGATACGATTCTTACATGAATGTGACATGACGCAGAAGAATACATGTCCCAGATAAGAATGTTGTTAAAATTATCCACAGGAAGAACGGAACCGAAGGACCCGAAGGGACACGGAACTGAACCGGGGAAGGACCATCACCAAAACCAACTCGTATGTAGAGAGGGAAGGAAAGGGAAGGAAAACCCCCACTCCCTGTAAAAGTAAGCCCCACTCAAAGGGTAAGAAAACCCCAGGTGGAGTCCAATGGGGCTCAGGTCCCCAAGCCAGCCCTCCCCCCCAAACCCCGGGAACCTCTATACCAGGTCCCGGGGCAAAATTGTCCTCCAAAGCCCCGGCCTCAAAATCAGAAGACGGGGTAGCCGGAAAACACTAAGGAGGGGGGGGGGGGCACTGGTCAGACTGATATGCAACAACTGGAGGAATTGAATCAAATGCCTCCGTCGCCACCCCGGAAGGGGCAACCCCCGAAACTTCCTGAGTCTCAGAATCCTCTAAACTTCCCCCCAACCTTCCAGACCACGAAGCCCACAGACACTCCGGTGCCGGAAGCAAGGAGGGGGGGGGGGGGAGGGGGGACCAGAATGAACCACAGCAGGGCAAGAACGAGGGGGTGCGGACTGAACCAAGGTCGAAATGACCAACACCCCCAAGTCCGGGTCTCTACAAGCAAAGCAGGGTAGGCTCAGGGCATCCAGGGTAGCAATCAACCTAGCATGTTGCAGCAACCTAAACCTAGCACCTGACGCCTGACAGCTGGGTGGACAGCACTTCAGATTCGTAGTCCTGAGATTTCGGGTTCAATTCCCAGTAGAGGCGGAGACAAATGGGCAAAATGTTTCTTTCACCCTGATGCCTCTGTTACCTAGCAGTAAATAGGTAACCTGGGAGTTAGACAGCTGCTATGGGCTGCTTCCTGGGGGTGGAGGCCTGGTCGAGGACCGGGCCACGGGGACACTAAGTCCCAAAATCCTCTCGAGATAACCTCAAGAAAGCATGTAACGCCTGAGCCGCCTGCACCCGGATAGTGTCATCAGTGGATTGGGTAAAGTGAATCACAAACAAGCAAAAATGCTCGCAAGACTCCGGGTTGAAGGTGTCACCAACCCAACAGGTAGCATAACGGAGGAAGAAACAATGAGTGTCGCCCTGAGACAAGGGAACAGATTAACCCTCAAACTCGCACAAGGAGAGAGGGGGACCCAAGGGTCACATCCATTGAACCCTTTGTGCCTCCGTGGGATTTCCCAGGGCCCTTAGACTGTTATCGCGAAGGGTAAGCCCAGGCAGGGTACTGCTAACTGGCGTCCATATCTATCAAACAAACTTCTAAAACTGAACCACCCCCAAGACGTGTCCACTCACGGGGGCCAAGCAAGGGGGTACCACTGAACATAGGAGGTTAAGACACTAAGATAACTGGGGGTAGGGGAACAAAAGCAGACACCCCCCCCACCAGGCACAAACAAAAATGAAAAGAAAACCTCTTCAAGAGGACAATGTACCCAGAAGAAAAAAAGCTGGCCACTGTAATAGGTGAAAACTGCGCCCCTACCAGTGCAAAAACTACCACTTACCCCCAGGGTAAACAGGGGAGAAACCCCCCAACACACTCAGGGCGGTCAATCACTGAACAGCAAAAGACTAATAGAGGTAGACCCCAAGGTGACTTGTGGAAGATAACCCCAAGCCCCAAGGGCAGTACTTACAGGACACTCAGGGAAGGGAACCCTAAGCACATGCAGCTTGAGTACCTGTGAATATTACTCCCAGCTCGCATGCCACCATAAGAGAAGTACTGGACACAAGGCACAGCACAACACATGAGAGAATCTGGAGCTGGAGCCACACGACCGAGCCACAATCACATCAGCCGAGAACTGACAGGTGGATAGCCGGCGCGATGGGTCTGGGGCTCCCCCTTCCCCCTCCTTCTGGGAGGGGGGGGGGGAAGCTGCGCAGAAAAGTGGCGCAGCAAGTGTGACGTCATGCTTGTTTTTCAATTGGGGAGTTCTGTTTACTTGTTAGTTTTCTGTAGTTGTTTTAACCAGATTAGGGGTTTGTGTTGGGGTGCCTACCTTTCTGGGTGCCCGGCCCGGTTGATGGCAGACATAGAATGCTCCACACAATAAATAAAGTATGTAAAATAAAATAATAAAATAAAATAAAGTAAACTTGGGAATAAAGTACGCAATGCGTTATAATCTGGAAGAAAATAAGGAGGTTGAAGCAGTTGAAAAACCTGACTTCAGGAGAGGACATTATGGCGACCATAGAATTTTTTTTAGTGAGTATAATTGAACTAGATTGTTGTTGCTAGGCAAGGAAGTAAATGAGATGTATGTCAAGTTTTGTGAAATATATGACAAAGGCACAAAAAAATTTATACCAAAAAAGAGATGCAGACCTAGGAAACAGGACTGGTTCAACAGATATTGCGAGAGGGCCAGAGACCAAAAGACACAAAAATGGAATCAATATAGGAAGAGGCCAAACCCCCAAACATACCAGCGATACAAAGATGCAAGAAACAACTACACGGCAGTGAGGAGAGAGGCAGAAAGAAATTTTTGAAAAAGGGATTGCAGACAAATGTAAAACACAAAACCAGGTCTATTCTATAAATTCATAAACAACAAATTGCAGGTAAAGGATAATATTCAGAGGTTGAAAATGGGAAAAAAATTCACGGAAAATGAAAAGGAAATGTGTGAAACATTAAACAAAAATTTCCAAAGTGTGTTTGTACAAAATGAAATCTTCAGGGAACCAGACACAATATGAATTCCAGAGAACAACATAGAGCACATAGAGGTGTCTAGAGACGAAGTGGGAAAAATGTTCAAGGAGCTAAGTAAGAACAAAGCAGTTGGTCCAGATGGAGTTTCACCATGGGTTCTGAGAGAATGTGCACCTGAGCTCAGCATTCCACTTCAACTGATTTTTCAGGCATCCCTGTTTACAGGAGTTGTAGCTGATGTGTGGAAATAAGGCTAACATAGTTCCAATCTACAAAAGTGGCAGCAGGGAAGGCCCCCTTAACCCTTAAGCTGCTAAGGGGTCCTGAGGAGATTTACACCCCTGTGCACAAGAAAAAAAAATTCTGAAAAATTATTTTGTCTTCTAAAAATGTTAATTTGTGTTCCCTGAGCATGGGGAAAAAAATCGTAGGTCACATATTTTGGCCGCAATAGGCCGAGGAAGTCTGGTAAAATGTGGGCGTTGACAGAGCGGTCGTCAGAGACCGTCAGCGTCACCTGAGCTGACAGGTGGGAGTTGCCACAAAGATATTATTACCTAATTATTTCAATGTCCCTGATTGATTTTTTTAGTTTTTTTGCAGTAATATTATTCAATAGTGTGTGATAGATTTATATAATAAATGGGGTGAATCATCGCTATACTCAAAAGTATGGTGTGCATATTAGTGATTCAATTATTATGTTCATAAAACAATAAACAAATAGTTTTACTGTTATTACACTCTATACGTAGGTTATATATAAGTATCTGCATGTTTTATTCACCATAATGAACCACTAAGTTGGTATTATGAGTCGAAAAGCAACGAGGAGTGACCGCCACACACCAGCCAGCCACTCCCTCAACAACGCCTCACTCGTCTACTTTCTCCTCCCACCGTCCTGTTATTTATTTAATTTACTATATACAGATGTTATATGTAAGGATCTACATGTTTTGTTCAACACAACTGTGCAACTAAGCTGATATAGTTAGTTCAGGCACCAAGAGATGTCGCTACACAAAGTCAGCTGGCGGCTACCTCCCTCACTCATTCAAGGTCAGGTGCACTAAAATTTCTCCCCCAACAGTACTGTTTGCAGTTTTGTTACACTATATACACTCTCTTATAAATGTATAAGTATATACATTTGTGTTCACCATAGAGAACCACTGAGCTGGTCAACCCGTTCTCACACAAGACAGTACATATATGACTAGTGCTTAAAGTCAATATGTGGAATGTGATTTAGTACATATGTGATATATTCCCAGTTAACTTTTTTACCAAGGCTCAAACTCTTCCTCACGTACCAATTTACGTCTCACAGTACTCGTCCATCAACGTAGATAGCTGAATAGTCGTGATTGGTTCAATTATAACGAAAATTGTAGTTTTCAGGTCCCACATGGGTTGTGAAATTCACCTACTATTGTCCATGCTCTTATAATATTACAGATCAGCTACATCCTATTGAAGGCTCGTAGTTTTGTTTTGAGAAATATTAGTTGTTCTTAGTAAATTATAATAAGCACAATAAATTATTACATAGAATAAGTGCTTCACCAATCAATATTATATACTATAGTTTGTGCTTTAGAAATCTTTAAAGAATGTTTTGTAGGAACGCTAACAGAAAACGATGTTATGTTGGAATGTATATAGGGTAAACTACTGCAAACAGGATGGTATGGTGTGGATTATTGGAAACTATAGGATTAGGGTCCACTACCACCTGTTAGGTGGGTAAGGGGTCCAATAACACCCGCAGGATGAGTATGGGGGTCACATCCACCCACAGGAATGGTATGGGGATCACTTCCACCCACAGGAAGGGTATGGGATCCAATACCATCCACTGGATGTGTATTGCGTCCACTACCACCGACAGGATGGGTATGGGCTCACAACCACCCACAGGATAGGTATGGGGTCCAATACCACCCACAGGATGAGTATGGGGTCCACTATAACCCACAGGATGGGTATGGGGCTCCAACCACCCACAGAATAAGTATGGGGTACAATAACACCCACTGGATATGTATGGCATCCATTGCCCCCACAGGATGACTATAGGGTACAGTATCGCCCACAGGATTAGTATATAGGGTTCACTGCCGCCCACAGAGTCGGTATGGAGTCCACCGCCACCCACAGGGTCGGTATGGGGTTCACTACCGCCCACTGGGTCGCTATGAAGTCAACTACCGTCCACAGGGTCGGTAGGGGTCCACTACCGCCCACAGGGTCGGCAGGGGGTCCACTGCCACCCACTGGGTCGGTAGGGGGTCCACTGCCGCCCACAGGATCGATAGGGGGTCCACTGCCGCCCACAGGGTCGATATGGGGGGGGTCCACTACCGCCCACAGGATCGATAGGGGGTCCACTGCCGCCCACAGGGTCGGTAGGGGGTCCACTGCCGCCCACACGTTCGGTAGGGGTCCACTGCCGCCCACAGGGTCGGTAGGGGGTCCACTGCCGCCCACAGGACCGATAGGGGGTCCACTGCCGCCCACAGGGTCGATAGGGGGTCCCTTACCGCCCACAGGGTCTCTATGAAGTCAACTACCGCCCATAGTGTTTGTATAGTGTCCACTATCGCCCATAGTGTTATTATGGGGTCCACTACCCCTCATAGGGTCGGTATGGGGGTCCATTACTACCCACAGGGTGTGTCTGGGGTCTATTTTGGCAATACTGCTTTTCCAATCTTATTTGTTGTTCAATGTAAAATATTTGTTGCTCGACTTGCAACAATTTATATATATATATATATAGTATAGTGCCTTTGCAATAATGTACCAATGTGTGTATTTTCATAACTCGTTTTAAATTGTTGAAAAATAAATAACTACATTGTGAATGCAAGTCAAAAGTCAATGTTTACATGCTAAATCAGAGTTGCCAGATTCCGCTTAAAATAGCAAATTGTGCTTATTTTCAAAGCTTGAGAATTTAGCTTTAAAGTAGTTAAAAAACTACGAATTTCGCAATTTGCTATGTACTTTAGTGTACTATTTTAAAATAAGATTGGTTTTTAAGCTGCAAGTCATATGAATCTCAAAAAAAGTATATTATTAACAATCTTATCTCCATAGTTCACTAGTTTCTGTAAATCAGATCTGGTAACTGTAGGCCAAGTACTGGAAGACTCAAGACACAATGTGTTGAAGCTATTCTCTTTGAAGAAGTCATCTCGACAGGATCTTCCAGCTCCAGCTATAAAACTTCACCAAACATGGATCTACCTAGTACATCAAATGGTAAGGAATTACTAAACTGTACAAAGTTTTATGCTAGAACATTTGTTACAGAATTGTCCCTGTCAGGGACAATTCAGTCCCTATTCTATGTGTACTCCATCACATAGTGACGGAGTATGTGGGAATAATTTTGTTGACACTGTCCATTTTGTCAATTCTACAACAGCAGATAATATGAATTCCCAGAGATATTTGTAACTTGAGATACTTGGTTTGGTTTGGTTAAGTTAGGTTAGGTTAGCCTAACCCAGTAAATCCTCCCCGGCTAGAATATAAACCCCGGACAAAGTGCTCGTGAAATGCCAGGCATTTGCAAATATGAGGATGTGGTTGATTAGATTATATTCTTTTCTATATCATAGATGTTCAATATATGAAAAATATTTTAGACTTAAAAATGGACCCCTGAGGTACTCAACTTAACACATTTCTTCATATTCATTCCCATTTAGTATGACCTTTTGCTCTCTTTGTTTTAACTATTGTTTTGTGCACTTTACAATTTTTTTCATGAACCTGTAATTTCCTTGCTAGTCTTCCATGTGGTACCTTATTAAAGTCTTTAGCATAATCCATGTATACTACATCCACCGGAAACCCTTTATCTGAGTACCATGTTACCATGTCCCAAAAGTGAGGAGGTTTATTGGCTGGTACATTGTAAGAAAGTATCACAAAGATTACTATGTACATTAAAGTAAAATTTGAGGGTTATCAACATATAAATTGTAGCATAATTTGAGGAATATTTCAAGGTATAATATAGTAAGATATGCATTCAATATAACAATCATGATATAAGGTGATAGCAATGATTACAATGGAAAAGTTGTATGGTTTAGGCACATATATTCTGGCATTGGATTTCATAAGATACAGTGCGAGTTTAATACACTAGTTAGGAAACTATCAAGAAAAAATTTAGGTACTTTTTGGTTTTATTTTTTAAAATGGCAGAAGTTGGACAGTTTTTAAATTTGTTAGCAAGTTAGTTCCATAGACAAGGTCCCTTTATTTGCATAGAGTATTTACACAGAATAACTTTGACTCTGGGGATATCAAAGATATTTATTTCTGGTATTGTGATTCTATTATGGGTTCTATTGCACATGCCCAGCTATGCTTCAAACATTTATTTTGTTGCATTTTCCCAGATAGTGTTATTGTTTAAATATTATTTGCTTTTCAGCTAACATATCTGCGTGGCTGTGGGTATGAATCAATCGTTATCTATTACAAGAAAGGACCAGCACGGGTGACACATGGTATTTTACCAAACAACGTAATACAAGAAGAGGACAAGAAGATCTTCACCACTAACTTCTTTTTGTGTAAGTAGTTCACATAATATATAAATATATCACCACCTATTATTTTCTCTCATATATATATATATATATACATATGTATATATATATATATATACATATGTATATATATATATATATATATATATATATATATATATATATATATATATATATATATATATATATATATATATATGTGTATATATATATATATATGTATATATATATATATATATATATATATATATATATATATATATATATATATATATATATATATATATATAATTTCAATTCAATCATCTCTGTCGTTGATGTATATGGCAAAAAGTGTGTGGCCCAATACAGCACTATGTCTTAACGTAATGGGTCCAAGGGCCCATAAGGTCTCGACAGCATTAAGGGCCCTTTAGCAAACCAGTGTGCTGGTGCCCCTATGACACCCATGACGTCTTTGTATCATTTCAAGTTTGTACATGTACTTCTTAAGATATGGGCACCATACAACTGCTGCATATTCTAGCTTTTGTCTAAAAAAATCATGAACAATTTATTTATTATTTATCCATGAATGCCAGAACTAAACCCTGTGGTACTCCACTCGTGACATTTCTCCAGTCCAATACATTGCCTCTGATTACTGCCCTCATTTTTCTATCAGTTTGAAATTTTTTAATCCATGTTAGAAGCTTACCTGTCACCCCTCCAATATGTTCCAGTTTCCAGAACAAACTCTTATGTGGAATTCTATTGAATGCCTCTTTTAGGTCCAGATAGATGCAGTCAACCCAACCATATCTTTCCTGTAAAATTTCTGCGGCTCGATCATAGTAACTGATTAAATTTGTTACACAGGATCTTCCATTTCAAAATTTTTTATTTTTTATTTTTATTTTTTTCCAGCACGCACAAGGAAGCTTGATGCAGATAAACTTACATTAGGATCAGAAGGTGATAGCGATAATGCCCTGGAAAAAAATCCTGACGAGCTACAAGTGCAGCAGGTGCATAAAGTCCAAAAAGTACCGCAGGTGCAAGAAATTCAACAATTACAAAAAGTTCCGCAGGTGGAACATTTACAAAAAGTTCCGCCGGTGCAACAAGGGCTACCATTAGCAATCCTTCAGAAACAGCAAGAAGTACAAGTAGTAAAATTTGAACCACAGGGAACTACACCAGGAAAACAGTGTAGTAACAACGGAATGGGAATTTTAAAATACCTGAGGAAACAGGTAAAAAAGGACAAACAATAGAAATGGTTCCTTACACATTATTTGGTAGTTTATAGGTATTTTACTTATAATACTTTATATTATGTCTACAGTTTATAATTTAGTTTACAGTTAATTTACTTTTCAACTTCCATATCTTACATGAAGGATTTTTACTGTTTTTCATTTTTAAAACCTTATTAGTATCATTTATAGTTTAGTGTCAATTCACTTATAATACAATATATGGAATAATTTACTAAATTCATTTAACTATAATAAATTTAAATAAACATTTTTACCCCAGGATGAGTTTCAGTCACCCTACCCAAAAAATTAATGTTTCTTTATTACTAATCTTGTGAGAGGTAGCTTATTGTGCAGCCCATACTCATTCTGTGAGTGTTAGTTTATTGTGCACCCCATAGTCATCATGTCACCCAAGCCTGCTGCAGCTGCACCTGAGGGGTGGTGTAGGGAACCATTAGTGTACTATTATGATTTGAGAGAGAGAATGCTCTGTGGACAGAGCATCAATATGGCTTAAGGCATTGAGCTTTGCCTCAAGATGAAGCTTGGGCTGATCTCTGATTTGCTTCTTGGGAGTCTTCATTTACGTGCACCCCATACTCAACCACTTTGTAGTAATTAATTGTGCAACCCATACTCATCCTGTTACCAGTAGTTTGTGCAACCCATACTTATCCTGTGATCCCTATCCCTCTACTTCAAGTCCCTCAAGGGGCGCACGAATTCAGTTTGGCATACTGCATCCTGCCTTCCCATCCCTAGCTACTGACCCATCACAATATTTTATTTTATTTTATTTATATATATACAAGTAGGTACATTGGGGTTGTGAGAATACATTGAATAGTACAGTATTTACAATCTTGTAAAGCCACTAGTATGCGCAGCGTTTCAGGCAGGTCCTTAATCTAACAGATAATTTTAAGTAGGTAATTTCTATCAGAATTGATAAATGATAATAAATACATTGTTTACATACATACATTACAAATACATACATATAAGCTCAAAAGCTTCATTGAAGGTTGTAACAGAACCCATGAGCACCACACCAGAAAAAAATACAGTTTTGATATTCCAAGAATACGACTTAATCAAACTAGAAATGCTCTACAAATCAAGGGACCCAGAATGTGGAATGATCTTCCCAACCATGTTAAAGACTGTACCTCTCTCAACCAGTTTAAGATAAAAACTAAACACTACCTAATAAATTCACTAACCTACCTTACCCCTCTATTGTCAACCCATGTCTGTTATTTTTTTTTTTTTTTTTTAATCAACACTGTTTGTCAACCTATTGTATTTGTGCTGCTTTTTCAGTCATGTTCCCTCTTTTTTTTATCTTTATTTGTATTTGTTCTCAACACATTTTATTCTTTATGCTCAATTAGTATTAAGTTCTAGATATTAATGTTTTTCCTGCCCGAAACGCGTTGCGTAATAGTGGCTTTAGGCATTGTATGTACTAGCTCTATCTATATATCGATCCATTAATGTAACATTACTTGTATGTATGTACCTTACCTGAATAAACATATTTATTTATTTATTTATTTATTTATACAAGTTTAACTCTGGGGATATCAAAGAGATATTTATTTCTGGTGTGGTGATAATGGGTCCTATTACATCTGTCCAGGAAGAGTTTCAGAGCAGGATTTGCATTTAAGAACAGGGTTTTGTAAATGTAGTTGACACAAGAGAATTTATGGAGTGAGATTATGTTTAGCATGTTTAGGGAGTTAAACAAGGGGGCTGTGTGTTGTCTGAAAGCAGAATTTGATATTATTCTGATAGCAGATTTTTGCTGGGTGATGATGGACTTGAGGTGGTTTGCAGTGGTTGAACCCCATGCACAGATACCATAGTTGAGATAGGGATAGATTAGTGTATAATATAGAGAGATGAGAGCAGGGTTAGGTACATAATATCTGATTTTGGAGAGTATACCAACTGTTTTAGAGACTTTCTTAGTTATGTATTGTATGTGGGTACTGAAGTTGAGTCTCTTGTCTAAGAATAGACCAAGAAACTTTCCATCATTGTTATTGCTAATGTTTACATTGTCATCTGAAGCTGAATTGCATTTGTAGATTTGCTTCCAAATAAGATGTAGTAGGTCTTTTCTATGTTAAGTGTTAGTTTGTTGGTTGACATCCATAAGTGGACTTTTTTTAGTTCATTATTAACAACATTACAGTATTTAGTGTATGTGGGTTGGGGTTGGAGTAGATGAGTGTAGTATCATCAGCAAACAATATAGGTTTCAGAATGTTAAGAACATATACATCCTGCCTTCCCATCCCTAGCTACTGACCCATCACAATATACATCCTGCCTTCCCATCCCTAGCTACTGACCCATCACAATATACATCCTGCCTTCCCATCCCTAGCTACTGACCCATCACAATATACATGTAGTAGAGTGTTTTCTGTAGGCAATTTTCTAATTATACAATCATATGTTGCCCTCAGCTCTCCTATTTCATACATACTTTTTTTCTTTTGCAAGGGAGTAATTACTACATCTACATTACAATCCTCCCATGGTGGTGTAAATTTTCTCTTGGGCACAGCAATACACTCTGAAATAACATCATACTTAATAACATTAGAACATAAGGTATTCATATATGCTCTTTTCTTCATCATACATTGTTCAGTACTTCCCACCTTTTGAACTGAGAGGACCAATTCATTAGCTCCCCCACCTCTCATTAATCTAATGGCAGAAGCTACATTTATCTCTGCAATTCTATCCCCAATACTCTGCAGATTCAACTCCATCCTGATTTTCTCAATCATAGCATTTCTTGGGCATCCTAAGATAATTCTCATGGCTTCATTTTGTACCTGTGGGAGGTTGGTGCTGGGGTTACTGTGGGAGGTGTACTGTGTGAGGTTGGTGTTGGGGTTACCTGTAGGAGGTGTACTGTGGGAGGTTGGTGCTGGGGTTACCTGTGGGAGGTGTACTGTGGGAGGTTGGTGTTGTGTACTGTGGGAGGTTGGTGCTGGGGTTACCTGTGGGATGTGTACTGTGGGAGGTTGGTGTTGTGTACTGTGGGAGGTTGGTGCTGGGGTTACCTGTGGGATGTGTACTGTGGGAGGTTGGTGTTGTGTACTGTGGGAGGTTGGTGCTGGGGTTACCTGTGGGATGTGTACTGTGGGAGGTTGGTGTTGTGTACTGTGGGAGGTTGGTGCTGGGGTTACCTGTGGGAGGTGTACTGTGGGAGGTTGGTGTTGTGTACTGTGGGAGGTTGGTGCTGGGGTTACCTGTGGGATGTGTACTGTGGGAGGTTGGTGTTGTGTACTGTGGGAGGTTGGTGCTGGGGTTACCTGTGGGATGTGTACTGTGGGAGGTTGGTGTTGTGTACTGTGGGAGGTTGGTGCTGGGGTTACCTGTGGGAGGTGTACTGTGGGAGGTTGGTGTTGTGTACTGTGGGAGGTTGGTGTTGGGGTTACCTGTGGGAGGTGTACTGTGGGAGGTTGGTGTTGTGTACTGTAGGAGGTTGGTGTTAGGGTATTCACCTAGTATATCTTGTTTCTGGGTGTACTAACCTTAGTATATGTTGCGTGTGTGTGTATACTCACCTAGTCTCACCTAGAATATCTTGTGTGTAAGTACTCAACTAGTACTCACCTAGTATACCTTGTATGTGTGTATTCACCTAGTATATCTTGTTTCTGGGTGTACTAACTTAGTATATGTTGCGTGTGTGTGTATACTCACCTAGTCTCACCTAGAATATCTTGTGTGTAAGTACTCAACTAGTACTCACCTAGTATACCTTGTATGTGTGTATTCACCTAGTATATCTTGTTTCTGGGTGTACTAACTTAGTATATGTTGCGTGTGTGTGTATACTCACCTAGTCTCACCTAGAATATCTTGTGTGTAAGTACTCAACTAGTACTCACCTAGTATACCTTGTATGTGTGTATTCACCTAGTATATCTTGTTTCTGGGTGTACTAACTTAGTATATGTTGCGTGTGTGTGTATACTCACCTAGTCTCACCTAGAATATCTTGTGTGTAAGTACTCAACTAGTACTCACCTAGTATACCTTGTATGTGTGTATTCACCTAGTATATCTTGTTTCTGGGTGTACTAACTTGTTGGAGGGAGGGAAATGTAGTTGGTGGACCTGTGGTCAGGGTGGCTCCAGAGGTAGGGTGTCAAATTTCAGTGTTTATGGCAGGGTAAGGGAATGGTCGTCGTTGGTCTTGTGATTCAATATTTTCTTGTTGTCGCTAAGTTACACTTTTTCAGGTCTATATAGTACAATGGCCAGTCCTCATGTACCTAGTAATTATGTACCTTAAATTATGTACGTAAATTATGTAATTATGTTCATGTACCTAGTAGCTAGTAGTTATAGTGTCAGTTGGGGGTTAATGGGCCAGGCCGAGTGTGCCTGTGCCCCACAAATATCACCCTTATTGCTGACTAGTTGGTATAACGGCTTTTCCCAAACCTCTCTCTCGCCAGAATTATACTGACATGTGAATATCTTTGGCAGTTGATGAATCCTAAATATAAATAATAAATAAATAAATGTTTATTTAGGTAAGGTACATCCATACAAGAAATTTTTACAAAGATTGGTGGACTTATAGATAGATTCATACATTGCATAACTGCATGGCATAACTGGCAATCCCCTCACAGTGTTCAAGTGAGAACTGGATAAGCACCTCCAAAGGATACCCAAGTATGCCAAGTATGCTGCCCTGAGGAACACCAATGTTGATGGGTAGGGTGGGAGAAATTGAATTATTCACAGAAACATACTGGAGCCTGTCAGTGAGGTACGTAGGATTTGAGGTATTGCAGGGGATACAAGACACTGATCACTGGTCTCCCATTTGGTCCTCATTGCTTTATCTTACTATTATTGAATGTCAATAACCGTATTATGCAATTTCAATTTCTTCTATTGCTTTCTTTATTATGCACCCCATACCCATCCCGTGGGCCGTGGTGTAAAGGATTACAGAGGCACATAATCGGTTCAGGACCGGAACCCTCTAGTTCGTTTAGCTAAGCAAATAACAATGTTTGACGCTAGTTACAAAATTATTAATGTTGTATACACATGTACACACACACTCATACATACATATATATATATATATATATATATATATATATATATATATATATATATATATATATATATATATATATATATATATATATATATATATATATATATATATGTATATATATACATATATATATATATATATATATATATATATATATATATATATATATATATATATATATATATATATATATATATAATTATACCAGTATAATCTAATAATATATGTTAGCTTGATAAAACTGACTGTTCATTGTTGAGAAATGTGTTAACAAACAATATATCTGACTTATCAAGACTGTAGCTTGCTTAGCAAGGAACTTTTTTTAAATTTGGGTTCAGTTTAACTACCGCTCAAGGGATGAGTAATTGGGGCATAATAAAGGAACTAAGCTGATAAAATGAAAGATGGGAAAACAACATTAGAAAGATAAACTCGAGAGACGTTTTCATGTTAACCCGAAAATTATTTGAGGAGCAAGACAGACTGCGGGTCAAGCAATTGGTCTTTATGCTATCGTGATGGGGGATCAGCCATTACACGTGTTAATGACTCTTGTATAGTTGTGTAGTTAAGGACATCAGGGTAAAGGGGTAATGGGCATTGTGGTTGATTGTTCTACCTGGGAATCCTCCACTGTTTTATATCTTATGTATGTATGTATGTACTAACCTAGTTGTGGTTGCAAGGGTTGAACTTTGGCTCTTTGGTCCCGCCACTTGAATACATACACTTTCCATACACTTGAAACTGTGTATGGAATCAGCCTCCACCACATTACTGCCTAAAGCATTCCATTTATTAACTACTCTGACACTGAAAAGTTCTTTCTATAATCTCTCTGTGGCTCATTTGGGTACTCAGCTTCCACCTGTGTCCCCTTGTGCGTGTACCACATGTGTTAAATAAATGTATGTATGTATGTATGTATGTACGTATGTATGTATGTACGTATGTATGTATGTATGTATGTATGTATGTATGTATGTATGTATGTAAGGAGAGAGAGAGAGGGAGAGAGAGAGAGAGAGAGAGAGAGAGAGAGAGAGAGAGAGAGAGAGAGAGAGAGAGAGAGAGAGAGAAAGAGAGAGAGAGAGAGAGAGAGAGAGAGAGAGAGAGAGAGAGAGAGAGAGAGAGAGAGAGAGAGAGAGAGAGAGAGAGAGAGAGAGAGAGAGAGAGAGAAGAGAGAGAGAGAGAGAGAGAGAGAGAGAGAGAGAGAGAGAGAGAGAGAGAGAAAGAGATGAAGATCGAGACAGAGAAATAGATATAGACAGAGTCAGGGAGAGAATGTTAGACACAGAGACGTATAGATAAGGATATGCAAAGTCAGTGAGAGAATGACAGAGATAGAGCGAGGAAAGAGACAGAGAGATAGGCTGACACAGAGAATGTCAGAAACGAGGAGAGGCAGAGACAGAGGGACAGGGACAGACGGACAGGGCCAGAGGAGGGACGGGGGAACAGAGGGGGAGCAGTGGGACAGGGAGGGAGACAGGGACAGAGAGGGGGACATGGACAGAGACAGAGACAGAGGGACAGGGTCAGAGAGGGGGACCGGGGGACAGAGGGAGGAGAGGGGGGCAGGAGACCAAGAGAGAGGGGACAGAGGAGAGACAGGGACAAGGGGACAGAGATGGATAGGGGGACTGGAGGAAAGGGAGGGGGACAGATGATGGACAGCGGACAGAAAGAGTGGGCAGGGGGACAGAGAGGTACAGGGGACAGAGAGATGGACAGGGGGACATAGAGGAACAGGGGGACAGAGAGTGACAGGGGGACAGAGAGAGGAACAGGAGGACAGAGAAGAACAGGGGGACAGAGAGAGACAGGGGGGACAGAGACAGGGACAATGGGATAGAGAGGGACAGGGGGACAGAGAGATGGAAAGGGGGGACAGGGGGACAGAGAGGGGGAAAGGGATCTGGGACAGAGGACAGAAAATGTGGGCAAGGGGACAAAGTGAGGGACAGGGGACAAAGATGGACAGGGGGACAAAGATGGACAAGGGGGACAGGAGGAAAGGGGGGAGATGTATGAGGGGAAATGTTTGCGGCAGATGGAGAAGGGGTATTTAGAACGGTAAGTTAGAGAGGGGGCAACTAAGGCCCATCATTGAAAAACAAATGAGCATCATTGCAATAGCAGGAGCCACGCACATCTTTAGCCTGCGTTGTTGAGACATTGTCAATTAAGCGGTGTCCAATAGCAGTATCTTCGGTATTTAAGCGTTACCTTAAAAATACTGGAAATATTGAAAGCTATTAATCCAGATATTAATCCCCTTGTGCAACGCACACAAGAGGCAACAGCTTCTAGCTCTACAAGCCGCAATATAAAATAGAGAATAGGCGATTGTTTTCACTCACAGTGTAATAAACCCACGGACCCACCCACCCGCTGAAGCCGTAAATGCCAAGACATTACTTCCGTTTAAAATTAAGCCGGAATAATCCTCAGGTATGTGGAGGATGTGGGAGGCCTTTGATCAACCACCGACTTCCTGCCCCGTCGACGGGGCCATCAGCCCTCAGTGTGCCCTCAGCCAAAATAATGTGAAACATGTATGTGGGTGTATTAAATATTTTAATTTATTATTTCCAAGATTTAGCTGTTAGCTCTTGGACCCCGCCTTTCTAAGCGTCGGTTGTCTAATGTACCGACTCTCGGCCTCTTTTCCTCCATCATATCTAAACAACATATATTTTTATCTAACACACTCACACATCCCCAAGATGCAGCCTTTAGCAGCTTCCTGACTTTCAGGTTCCTATTTACTGCAAGGTGAATAGAGGCATTAGTGTGTGTATGTTTGTGTCTGTGTGTGTGTGTGTGTGTGTACGTGTGTGTGTGTGTGTGTACGTGTGTGTGTGTGTGTGTATACTCGCCTAGTTGTGGTTGCGGGGGGTTGAGCTCTGGCTCTTTGGTCCCACCTCTCAACTGGCAATCAACTGATGTACAGATTCCTGAGCCTACTGGGCTCTATCATATCTGCATTTGAAACTGTGTATGGAGTCAGCCTCCACCACATCACTGCCTAATGCATTCCATCTATTAACTACTCTGACACTGAAAAAGTTCTTTCTAACATCCTAGTGGTTCATTTGGGTACTAAGTTTCCACCTGTGTCCCCTTGTTCGCCTACCACCCGTGTTAAACAGTTTATCTTTATGTACCCTATCAATTGCATTTCTCGCAGCCTGTCCTCGTAACTCATGCCTCTTAGTCCTGGGACTAGCCTATTGGCATACCACTAAACTTTTTCAAGCTTCGTCTTGTGCTTTTTTTTTTCTTTTTTTTTTTTTGAGATATATACAAGAGTTGTTATATTCTTGTACAGCCTAGTACTAAGTATATGGTGTTTGGCTAGATAAGAGTAAAACTGCTTGTAGATTAGTTTTTCAAAAAATGTTGACAAGTTAGGCAGGATTGATATAGGTCTGTAGTTGTTAACATCTGTGAGATCACCACATTTGTGTACAGGGGTAACTCGCTTTTTTAGGATAACTGGAAAGGTTTGGAGTTCAAGTTCAAGTAGCTTTTCAAAAAATGTTGACAAGTTAGGCAGGATTGATATAGGTCTGTAATTGTTAACATCTGTGAGATCACCACATTTGTGTACAGGGGTAACTCGCTTTTTTTAGGATAACTGGAAAGGTTTGGAGTTCAAGTGACCTGTTGAAGAGCATGAGAATTCTTTGGAGACAATTCCTAACCTATACTTCTTCTCAAGGTCATGTTTTTTATTAATGGGTTTAAGTATTCCCTTTGTAAGCAAGGGATTGTTAAGCCTTTTGGTTATGCTTACAAAAAAGTCACAGGACAGACATTATCAGCAGCAGTTATAAAATTGTCAATAGCAGTTTCATTGTGCAGCCTAAAACTTAACTCCCTTGACTCTAGAGGTATATATATTAGGTTTAGGTTAGGTTTTTTTAATTAAACCAGCCAGGATGAGTGAAGCCATGAAGGGCGTTTTTATTAATTAAAACACCCAAATGTTGGGTGCTTCAGGTGTTGTTCCTCTTGGATGATCTTGTACCTCTCTGTCTCACACCTGTAAGAATGAGTGATATGGTTAAGGGGGAAACAAAGTGCAGGCAAGGCAATGGAGGCCAGTAGTAATCTTAGGGCTAGGATAATTAGAAATTAGAGAAATTAAGTAAAAGAAATTAGCAAGAGAAATCAGGTAAAATTTATTATACTTAACTTTTGTATCATCAGTTTAGTAGTAATTCTTCATCTTCATCATCATCATCTTCACTGTCACAAAGCTCCAGGTAGGGCTCGGAAACATCAACATCCTCTTCCTGGTATCCAAATAAACGCTTTGCATCACTCAGCTTGTCAGAACACAACTTTTGCCCTTGCTTCAAAAGAGCCAAGATTCCACTCTTATTTTTGGTTGATAGGTGCTTCTCTTCAATAGTGTACTTGTTAGGATCCTGTAATATATAGACTATTTAATGGGGTTTAAGACATTTACAAATTTCCCTGAAAATACTAAAGAAATTAGAATAAATAAATAAAATTTTCGGTAAAAGTTCAAATATATGTAAAACACACCAGTACAGTATATGAAAACCATGGAATTGTCTACCTGTCAAAGTTGTAAATAGCAAGACTTTACTCAAGTATAAAATTCTGCTGGATAAATGTTTATGAAGAACTGAATTGCAACACACATTTAGGCTGTTAGCTTACCTTGCTTAGATATGAAGGAAAAATTCCACATAACAACTCTTCAGTATGTTCGGTTAAAATCTCTCTCTTATTCTTGTAATATGCGAGATAATGCAGCATTTCTTGAACAGTGTGTTGTTGCTCTTCTCTGGATCTCTTCTGAAGCTCCACATCTTCTACTGCCTTCTTTTTTTGAGCAAGGGACACTAATAAAAGAGGAAAATTATATTTACTGCAAGTAAACTACAACTCAATTTAATGTAATTACAGTTTAGGTACTTGCATTATACATACTATACATAGTTTATTGTGTTTAACTCTAACTCCTTACAAATCATTTGTAGGTCAGATCGCCATTCTTGAATCAATGACTTTTGAACATCAAGTTTGTCGATCTCATTTGAAACTGTTATTTCCGTCTCTCTGGCCTATTTGAAAATATAATAAATTTAATGAACAAATCACATTAACCATGATGAGTGGTTCGAACCTATGGGCTTGGCATTCCCAGATGCTTGCTGTAGTTGAATGCGCCACAACATGGTCAAAAGAATTGCAACCTAGGGTACTAATGAACCCACAATTCAATTTTTGTTAATTATGCACCCCCATACCCATTCCATGGGCGGTTGTGCATGCAGTTTCCCATGTACTTGGTCTGTGTCCTCCAGTAGTTTTACCTCTGATGGCCCTTTCAATACACATAGAATTCATATTATTGTGATATATCAATACATGGAGAAAGACATTGAAATGGGGGCATCAAAGGCAGAACTACTGAATGACAGAGACCGAGTTCATGGGGGAATTGTGTGAAACCTGGTTTGGCTTCAGTGGAAGCCTTGGGATCCTTGTGGGTGCAGTAGTACTCCAAGTTGCAATTCATCTGACCATGTCGTGGCGTAGTGAACTAGAGCATGCATCTGAGAGCACTCAGTGCATGGGGTTCAAACCCTCATCACAGTTCCCGTGATATATCACGATACTGTGATTTCTCTGTGAACACATTTGATATATCTCGGAATCATACATTTAGGTTAATTAAATACTATATACTTTATACAAATTAACCTTATTGATATATTGAAAAAGTTCAAGCAGTTAATTCAAGGAAATGGTCGCTAATTTATAATGGAAAATATATGTAGTACATGATCTGAACACATAACTAACCTATAAATGCATTATAATACCTTTCACATATAAATGCATTATAATAAGTTTCAAAATAAATACAAATAAATAAAATAAATATATATTATTTTTAGTACCTTTCTGAGTCGAGTAACTAATGCACGAGCCAGTCCATCAATTTTTCGATGGTTCCAAAAGACTGCACCCTCTGTGAGTTCTTCTGTTCTTTCTGAGAAAAATATTTATAGCAATGAACATCTTGAAGAGCATAGATTAATAACAGTTTCATAACATACCTTTACTCACCACGACCAACTCAAGTTTGACCAATATGTTTTCATTCTTTTATTGATTATTTGAGGGAGTTGATACTTATTGAATACTGAATACAAATCGCATTATACTGATTACAGGGCAGGTAAAATAATAAAAAACTTGATCAGATGAACCATATAAACAAATACCAGCTTTCAGCATGTTTTTAGTTGTAGAGTTGTATCGTGAGAGGTATGCAAACACTTGCTCTGCCTCTTCCCCTAAAGTCATGCCACTTCCTTCTTGCCACCGCCCTCCATACAATACCTTTAACATAAAAGTATACAGTAAAAAAAAATTCAAATTATTGTACAAAAATTAAAAGCCTCCTACTATATTAAATGATACGTATATCATTAATCTTAAACAATCAGAAATCTTAAATTTTTTTACACAAACTGTACTTATTATATTTAATGTAATGTATACATTACATTAAATTTAATTAGTATACATAAATGTAATGTTATATTTTTATTTACCTGACAATACCAAGCATGTCCTTTTGCATGTAGGACTCCTAAAAATGGCTTTGCTTGACCAATGTGAAAATGTGATTGTTTCTGAGCCACAGTTAAGGCCCATGGCCAATATTTGCAAATTATGTCTTGACAAATAAACTTTACGTATTTGAAATACATAATTTGCAAATAGTGGGCATAACTGTACAGCTCTCCTTGATACATATTCAAGGTGTGGAGGATAATACCATGTCGACAGGAGGCCATGCTGATTCCTGTTTCATCCAAACTTTGGAATGAAAGAGGCTTATTTTGAGCAGCTTTCCATGTAGACACTCCACACGTGTGCTTACTCTATTAAACAAAAATATTTATAGTAACTAAATACCCAGTTGGTGAGCATGATTATAATTATGTAGGACGGGTAGAAGGTAGAGATTATTTTGCGCGATAGGCATTGTTGTTGCACATAAGAATTTCTATGGGTTATATTTCCTTATTCAATATATATAAACTATAATGAAAAAATACAAAAATGGCCACCATATGTTATAGTCGCCAAACAGTTATTAGGTAAAATTGAAGGTTTCTCAATATATAATAAAACTCACCTTAGTTTTCAAGCTCTGAATAGTGCCAACATGAGCTTGAACATCTTCATCTTTGCTGAAGATACTATCAGAATAATAGGGGTTTCTGATACCTCTGCAATGATAATTCAGAAATAATTATTTATTGTCTGTAACCACTATAATATTAAACAATGGGTAATGGGGTATCAAAAAATGTTTTATATGAAGAATTCTGATGCACTGCTAAATTTTACATAAAACAAAAATTTACATGGTGTTAGATAAATAAAATGATGATATGGATGCAATTGAAAGGCAAACTATAAAGACATACAGGTACTCAGTTAAAAAATATGTCATATGACAATGTATATTTATATGTGCATACTTTATTTATAAGAACATTAATTTGAAGACAATATAATTCATTATAATATAGTGTGTGTAGAGAACAAAAGAATACTATACATTAAGTATCTGTAAAGCACATTTTATTACCTCCCAACTTTGTTGTAACGATACAGCTTCTTGTTGCCATCAATATGTACTGCTAAAGGGGTTTTATCACAAGCAGGACACTCATTGTCAGCTTCTCCTCTAATTTTTCTCAGCTCATATTGCTGGAATCGCCATTCGAAGAACACTCTCTTCGAAGTTATATAATTAATGGGTCCAATCTAGGAATAGAATTTTTTAGATGGTGACATTTAAAATGCATATTATGACATAAGATAAATAAACAAAAAAAAACATTCCATTTTGTGTTTGAACAAAATTAAAAACTAATTATTAATAAATGAATATACATTACTACAAAATTTTGATAATTTTTGTATTGAAATATAAAACTGAAAATATTAAGAATAACGGTATCAAAACATACACGCCCACGAGAAGCACCAAAGGATTCCAGTGCAGTGACTAATGCCCGAAATGATGTTCCGGGACAATTTCTTTTGATATGGTGCCATGATTCAAGCAGACTGGTGCTGTAGAATGTGCTGCTCTTTCCTAATGATGAATAGAAACCAGACTTGTGCATGGTCTTGCCTAGTTGTTGATGCTCATATCCACAGTGGCATGTATAGATTGGAGTATAGAGGTCATACCTTCCTGTAGTTTAAAATACAGTGCATTGAGTGGTGTGGCGACTTGCTAAAATAGTGATGTAAAAATTAACATTTATAGCAACAAAAATTTCAAAATGTATTGTGATTCAGGAATATCCGGTAATGGAAATAAAACGGTAAATTTTAAAGTTTATTTACCCATTATAGTGATGAAGATGCAGAGATTGCTGGAGCTTGAAATTTTAAACTTGCAATCTGTGCAGTTGGGGCAAGAATTTGGTGGTTGGGCTGGTACAACAGGTTCTGGTAACAAAGAAAAGGAAGACAGTTTGACAAAATGAGTTTTATGGAAAAGAATTTCAGACTGAATATTTCATTGTTTCTTGATTGTACAAAATATTGACATTATTCTCCAGATAATGACCGAGAAATTCACAGAAAAGAAACAATCAGACGATTAAATCAATCTATAAAACCAAGTGTCAGGTTTAAACTTTAAGACTTCTCCAAATGTTGTAATGACTGAAATGAAACATTTATTCATTTTATTTTGTTATACCAAGATAATCGTAGCTCTAGACTGGGATTGGGAAGTAGAAGTAATCTCGGAACAAAGTACGGATTTTATACAGGTATCGTATACTTACTCCAGTGAAAGATATTTCCTTCAGGGCACACAGTTTGTGTCGGGTCTAATGGCTCATAAAAGCCATTTTTCCAATATAATCTGTGGTGGAAAGGCATGAGAAAATGTTGCATTTGGTCACAAATGTGACACAAAAATGCAAAACAGTCTTCACATTTGATGCTTGCCTCACAATTTGTACATTGTACACAAACTTTACCTGATGAAAAAAGGGGTAATTATTTATACTAATTTTAAATACTGTATACCTAACATTTTAAACAATCTGAAGTCTAAATGTATTAATAGAGTGTCATTAATTTGCATATGATGCTTATTATACAGTATAACCTTAATGAACACAGCAATATTTAATTTACCTTTATCTGGAACACCCAACTCAGACAATGTCCAATCGAACAGCATTGCCCTGCTTTCTCCCCAATTAATCTCTGCATTTTTTCTTCTTTTTTGCCAGTCAGAAACACTTGGCTGAGAATCTTTAATTTGTTCAAGTTCTGCAGCAAGTACTTTGAAATATGGGATTAAAAATTAGTAAGAAAAATTTGTAAGTGAAAGGAATGATTAGTATAATATGTTAAACAAAATTTCATAGGCATTAAGCACAATTTTGGTACATAATATTTATGACGTGTGTCCATTAAATAAACCCTCATTTAAATACCAACAAATGATGTTGGGACATACCAACATCAAATGATTCCAAAGTTTCTTCACCAGCTGCCAAATAACTTTGAGTGTACGTTCTGCCACTAGTAGAATAGCCCGCATTTTGAATGTGTGGTGGTGAAAGTATAGCAGGCAGAATGTCTGGGTGGCACATTTGAAGATTTAAGCATGGTACATAATTGCAAATTGTATACAAGTATTAATATTTTCAGACAAATCTCAAGATATTACTATAACTAACTTTATGCTACCAAGTTGTTCAGTGTTATAGTAATTTAATCTCCATAATTGTCTAGCATACACTTAAAAATAGGCAACAAATATTATTGGAAAGTACACAAATAACAGCTGTAGAAATATTGTTAAAAAAATAATAGAAGATTACCATCAGATTGGGGTGCAGCTGGTCTTTGTTTTGAATTAATGTGTGATACATCCTGTATGTTATCTTTTTTCTGTTTCTTGTTTGTCACCTTTATTGAGTTTGGTTCCTCCACGTTTAAGAGTCTCTTCAAGTACTCATTTCTTTGTATCATTGCAGCACGTGCTTTCTGGTACTCACGTTCAAGATGTTCTCTAGTCATCACTGCTATTCTCCGGTGAAATTCTGAAGAGAAAATAATAGTGTTCGAAGGAAAAGTACAAGAACAAAACAAGAAAATTATGCTTATGCAAAATTATGCTACAATGTACCTATTAATAATCTTAAAATTTGCTACAAATTACCTACTTATAATTATGTGTTAAATTATGGACTTTCCCATAATGATATGCATGTTAGTGGCATTACCTATACTGCCTACCTGGAGCCCCCTAGAGAGATAGTGACACAAGTTAAGGTAATCCCTTTAGTAAGGTGCTGGGCCAACATAAATAAGCTATAACTAATAAGGACACAAATCAATATGTTCATTTAACAGTGGTATTAACATTTATATAAATATAGCTAAGAATAAGTTTTTACAAGTGTAACAAAGTGAAAGAAATGTATGAAAATTTTGATGATATATTAAAATGCTCATTGATTGAACTTGTCTTCCTATATATAAAGTATAAAAATAGTAAACACAGTACCATTATTGTTGTCTGTAGTTATTTTTGGAACATCTGGTATGTACAGCATACTGTCAAAATCCGATGATCTATCTGAAAAATTGATTGGTAGCGTAAATATTTGAATTCATTGCATAGCCTTTTATACAAACAAAAAAGAAAAATTGTACAGAAAAGCTAACACAACATTATAACACCTTTCTGTGGTACTTTCTATGGTACAAAAGAAAACAAACCTTAATTATAAAGGAAAATAAACTGACAGAAGAACTATGAATACTGCTGAAAATACTTTCCACAAAATATCTGAACCAAGGGATAGTACCCCGAGATTTGAAATATGAAAATTTCACCCTTACAGTATTTAAAAAAAAAGCAGAAAGAGTTAAGCACAAAACTAATGTCCGATCAGCTAGGTATAACACATCTGCAAGCTCATGGCGAAAATCCTAAGGGAGGGAATCATTTACCATCTTTCAGTGAAAAATCTTATTCAATCGACACACCATGGTCTTCTTAAAAACAGATGCTACCTTATAAACCTCCTCACTTTTGGGACATGGTAACATGGTACTCAGATAAAGGGTTTCCGGTGGATGTAGTATACATGGATTATGCTAAAGACTTTAATAAGGTACCACATGGAAGACTAGCAAGGAAATTACAGGTTCATGAAAAAAATTGTAAAGTGCACAAAACAATAGTTAAAACAAAGAGAGCAAAAGGTCATACTAAATGGGAATGAATATGAAGAAATGTGTTAAGTTGAGTACCTCAGGGGTCCATTTTTAAGTCTAAAATATTTTTCATATATTGAACATCTATGATATAGAAAAGAATATAATCTAATCAACCACATCCTCATATTTGCAAATGCCTGGCATTTCACGAGCACTTTGTCCGGGGTTTATATTCTAGCCGGGGAGGATTTACTGGGTTAGGCTAACCTAACCTAACTTAACCAAACCAAACCAAGTATCTCAAGTTACAAATATCTCTGGGAATTCATATTATCTGCTGTTGTAGAATTGACAAAATGGACAGTGTCAACAAAATTATTCCCACATACTCCGTCACTATGTGATGGAGTACACATAGAATAGGGACTGAATTGTCCCTGACAGGGACAATTCTGTAACAAATGTTCTAGCATAAAACTTTGTACAGTTTAGTAATTCCTTACCATTTGATGTACTAGGTAGATCCATGTTTGGTGAAGTTTTATAGCTGGAGCTGGAAGATCCTGTCGAGATGACTTCTTCAAAGAGAATAGCTTCAACACATTGTGTCTTGAGTCTTCCAGTACTTGGCCTACAGTTACCAGATCTGATTTACAGAAACTAGTGAACTATGGAGATAAGATTGTTAATAATATACTTTTTTTGAGATTCATATGACTTGCAGCTTAAAAACCAATCTTATTTTAAAATAGTACACTAAAGTACATAGCAAATTGCGAAATTCGTAGTTTTTTAACTACTTTAAAGCTAAATTCTCAAGCTTTGAAAATAAGCACAATTTGCTATTTTAAGCGGAATCTGGCAACTCTGATTTAGCATGTAAACATTGACTTGCATTCACAATGTAGTTATTTATTTTTCAACAATTTAAAACGAGTTATGAAAATACACACATTGGTACATTATTGCAAAGGCACTATACTATATATATATATATATAAATTGTTGCAAGTCGAGCAACAAATATTTTACATTGAACAACAAATGAGATTGGAAAAGCAGTATTGCCAAAATAGACCCCAGACACACCCTGTGGGTAGTAATGGACCCCCATACCGACCCTATGAGGGGTAGTGGACCCCATAATAACACTATGGGCGATAGTGGACACTATACAAACACTATGGGCGGTAGTTGACTTCATAGAGACCCTGTGGGCGGTAAGGGACCCCCTATCGACCCTGTGGGCGGCAGTGGACCCCCTATCGGTCCTGTGGGCGGCAGTGGACCCCCTACCGACCCTGTGGGCGGCAGTGGACCCCTACCGAACGTGTGGGCGGCAGTGGACCCCCTACCGACCCTGTGGGCGGCAGTGGACCCCCTATCGATCCTGTGGGCGGTAGTGGACCCCCCCCATATCGACCCTGTGGGCGGCAGTGGACCCCCTATCGATCCTGTGGGCGGCAGTGGACCCCCTACCGACCCAGTGGGTGGCAGTGGACCCCCTGCCGACCCTGTGGGCGGTAGTGGACCCCTACCGACCCTGTGGACGGTAGTTGACTTCATAGCGACCCAGTGGGCGGTAGTGAACCCCATACCGACCCTGTGGGTGGCGGTGGACTCCATACCGACTCTGTGGGCGGCAGTGAACCCTATATACTAATCCTGTGGGCGATACTGTACCCTATAGTCATCCTGTGGGGGCAATGGATGCCATACATATCCAGTGGGTGTTATTGTACCCCATACTTATTCTGTGGGTGGTTGGAGCCCCATACCCATCCTGTGGGTTATAGTGGACCCCATACTCATCCTGTGGGTGGTATTGGACCCCATACCTATCCTGTGGGTGGTTGTGAGCCCATACCCATCCTGTCGGTGGTAGTGGACGCAATACACATCCAGTGGATGGTATTGGATCCCATACCCTTCCTGTGGGTGGAAGTGATCCCCATACCATTCCTGTGGGTGGATGTGACCCCCATACTCATCCTGCGGGTGTTATTGGACCCCTTACCCCAAAATTGTGCTTAATGCCTATGAAATTTTGTTTAACATATTATACTAATCATTCCTTTCACTTACAAATTTTTCTTACTAATTTTTAATCCCATATTTCAAAGTACTTGCTGCAGAACTTGAACAAATTAAAGATTCTCAGCCAAGTGTTTCTGACTGGCAAAAAAGAAGAAAAAATGCAGAGATTAATTGGGGAGAAAGCAGGGCAATGCTGTTCGATTGGACATTGTCTGAGTTGGGTGTTCCAGATAAAGGTAAATTAAATATTGCTGTGTTCATTAAGGTTATACTGTATAATAAGCATCATATGCAAATTAATGACACTCTATTAATACATTTAGACTTCAGATTGTTTAAAATGTTAGGTATACAGTATTTAAAATTAGTATAAATAATTACCCCTTTTTTCATCAGGTAAAGTTTGTGTACAATGTACAAATTGTGAGGCAAGCATCAAATGTGAAGACTGTTTTGCATTTTTGTGTCACATTTGTGACCAAATGCAACATTTTCTCATGCCTTTCCACCACAGATTATATTGGAAAAATGGCTTTTATGAGCCATTAGACCCGACACAAACTGTGTGCCCTGAAGGAAATATCTTTCACTGGAGTAAGTATACGATACCTGTATAAAATCCGTACTTTGTTCCGAGATTACTTCTACTTCCCAATCCCAGTCTAGAGCTACGATTATCTTGGTATAACAAAATAAAATGAATAAATGTTTCATTTCAGTCATTACAACATTTGGAGAAGTCTTAAAGTTTAAACCTGACACTTGGTTTTATAGATTGATTTAATCGTCTGATTGTTTCTTTTCTGTGAATTTCTCGGTCATTATCTGGAGAATAATGTCAATATTTTGTACAATCAAGAAACAATGAAATATTCAGTCTGAAATTCTTTTCCATAAAACTCATTTTGTCAAACTGTCTTCCTTTTCTTTGTTACCAGAACCTGTTGTACCAGCCCAACCACCAAATTCTTGCCCCAACTGCACAGATTGCAAGTTTAAAATTTCAAGCTCCAGCAATCTCTGCATCTTCATCACTATAATGGGTAAATAAACTTTAAAATTTACCGTTTTATTTCCATTACCGGATATTCCTGAATCACAATACATTTTGAAATTTTTGTTGCTATAAATGTTAATTTTTACATCACTATTTTAGCAAGTCGCCACACCACTCAATGCACTGTATTTTAAACTACAGGAAGGTATGACCTCTATACTCCAATCTATACATGCCACTGTGGATATGAGCATCAACAACTAGGCAAGACCATGCACAAGTCTGGTTTCTATTCATCATTAGGAAAGAGCAGCACATTCTACAGCACCAGTCTGCTTGAATCATGGCACCATATCAAAAGAAATTGTCCCGGAACATCATTTCGGGCATTAGTCACTGCACTGGAATCCTTTGGTGCTTCTCGTGGGCGTGTATGTTTTGATACCGTTATTCTTAATATTTTCAGTTTTATATTTCAATACAAAAATTATCAAAATTTTGTAGTAATGTATATTCATTTATTAATAATTAGTTTTTAATTTTGTTCAAACACAAAATGGAATGTTTTTTTTTGTTTATTTATCTTATGTCATAATATGCATTTTAAATGTCACCATCTAAAAAATTCTATTCCTAGATTGGACCCATTAATTATATAACTTCGAAGAGAGTGTTCTTCGAATGGCGATTCCAGCAATATGAGCTGAGAAAAATTAGAGGAGAAGCTGACAATGAGTGTCCTGCTTGTGATAAAACCCCTTTAGCAGTACATATTGATGGCAACAAGAAGCTGTATCGTTACAACAAAGTTGGGAGGTAATAAAATGTGCTTTACAGATACTTAATGTATAGTATTCTTTTGTTCTCTACACACACTATATTATAATGAATTATATTGTCTTCAAATTAATGTTCTTATAAATAAAGTATGCACATATAAATATACATTGTCATATGACATATTTTTTAACTGAGTACCTGTATGTCTTTATAGTTTGCCTTTCAATTGCATCCATATCATCATTTTATTTATCTAACACCATGTAAATTTTTGTTTTATGTAAAATTTAGCAGTGCATCAGAATTCTTCATATAAAACATTTTTTGATACCCCATTACCCATTGTTTAATATTATAGTGGTTACAGACAATAAATAATTATTTCTGAATTATCATTGCAGAGGTATCAGAAACCCCTATTATTCTGATAGTATCTTCAGCAAAGATGAAGATGTTCAAGCTCATGTTGGCACTATTCAGAGCTTGAAAACTAAGGTGAGTTTTATTATATATTGAGAAACCTTCAATTTTACCTAATAACTGTTTGGCGACTATAACATATGGTGGCCATTTTTGTATTTTTTCATTATAGTTTATATATATTGAATAAGGAAATATAACCCATAGAAATTCTTATGTGCAACAACAATGCCTATCGCGCAAAATAATCTCTACCTTCTACCCGTCCTACATAATTATAATCATGCTCACCAACTGGGTATTTAGTTACTATAAATATTTTTGTTTAATAGAGTAAGCACACGTGTGGAGTGTCTACATGGAAAGCTGCTCAAAATAAGCCTCTTTCATTCCAAAGTTTGGATGAAACAGGAATCAGCATGGCCTCCTGTCGACATGGTATTATCCTCCACACCTTGAATATGTATCAAGGAGAGCTGTACAGTTATGCCCACTATTTGCAAATTATGTATTTCAAATACGTAAAGTTTATTTGTCAAGACATAATTTGCAAATATTGGCCATGGGCCTTAACTGTGGCTCAGAAACAATCACATTTTCACATTGGTCAAGCAAAGCCATTTTTAGGAGTCCTACATGCAAAAGGACATGCTTGGTATTGTCAGGTAAATAAAAATATAACATTACATTTATGTATACTAATTAAATTTAATGTAATGTATACATTACATTAAATATAATAAGTACAGTTTGTGTAAAAAAATTTAAGATTTCTGATTGTTTAAGATTAATGATATACGTATCATTTAATATAGTAGGAGGCTTTTAATTTTTGTACAATAATTTGAATTTTTTTTTACTGTATACTTTTATGTTAAAGGTATTGTATGGAGGGCGGTGGCAAGAAGGAAGTGGCATGACTTTAGGGGAAGAGGCAGAGCAAGTGTTTGCATACCTCTCACGATACAACTCTACAACTAAAAACATGCTGAAAGCTGGTATTTGTTTATATGGTTCATCTGATCAAGTTTTTTATTATTTTACCTGCCCTGTAATCAGTATAATGCGATTTGTATTCAGTATTCAATAAGTATCAACTCCCTCAAATAATCAATAAAAGAATGAAAACATATTGGTCAAACTTGAGTTGGTCGTGGTGAGTAAAG
The DNA here is from genome assembly GCF_040958095.1 of Procambarus clarkii. Classification (NCBI taxonomy): domain Eukaryota; kingdom Metazoa; phylum Arthropoda; class Malacostraca; order Decapoda; family Cambaridae; genus Procambarus; species Procambarus clarkii. Next base: position 35,399,016 of record NC_091197.1, on the reverse strand, counting down.
GTATGTTATGAAACTGTTATTAATCTATGCTCTTCAAGATGTTCATTGCTATAAATATTTTTCTCAGAAAGAACAGAAGAACTCACAGAGGGTGCAGTCTTTTGGAACCATCGAAAAATTGATGGACTGGCTCGTGCATTAGTTACTCGACTCAGAAAGGTACTAAAAATAATATATATTTATTTTATTGATTTGTATTTATTTTGAAACTTATTATAATGCATTTATATGTGAAAGGTATTATAATGCATTTATAGGTTAGTTATGTGTTCAGATCATGTACTACATATATTTTCCATTATAAATTAGCGACCATTTCCTTGAATTAACTGCTTGAACTTTTTCAATATATCAATAAGGTTAATTTGTATAAAGTATATAGTATTTAATTAACCTAAATGTATGATTCCGAGATATATCAAATGTGTTCACAGAGAAATCACAGTATCGTGATATATCACGGGAACTGTGATGAGGGTTTGAACCCCATGCACTGAGTGCTCTCAGATGCATGCTCTAGTTCACTACGCCACGACATGGTCAGATGAATTGCAACTTGGAGTACTACTGCACCCACAAGGATCCCAAGGCTTCCACTGAAGCCAAACCAGGTTTCACACAATTCCCCCATGAACTCGGTCTCTGTCATTCAGTAGTTCTGCCTTTGATGCCCCCATTTCAATGTCTTTCTCCATGTATTGATATATCACAATAATATGAATTCTATGTGTATTGAAAGGGCCATCAGAGGTAAAACTACTGGAGGACACAGACCAAGTACATGGGAAACTGCATGCACAACCGCCCATGGAATGGGTATGGGGGTGCATAATTAACAAAAATTGAATTGTGGGTTCATTAGTACCCTAGGTTGCAATTCTTTTGACCATGTTGTGGCGCATTCAACTACAGCAAGCATCTGGGAATGCCAAGCCCATAGGTTCGAACCACTCATCATGGTTAATGTGATTTGTTCATTAAATTTATTATATTTTCAAATAGGCCAGAGAGACGGAAATAACAGTTTCAAATGAGATCGACAAACTTGATGTTCAAAAGTCATTGATTCAAGAATGGCGATCTGACCTACAAATGATTTGTAAGGAGTTAGAGTTAAACACAATAAACTATGTATAGTATGTATAATGCAAGTACCTAAACTGTAATTACATTAAATTGAGTTGTAGTTTACTTGCAGTAAATATAATTTTCCTCTTTTATTAGTGTCCCTTGCTCAAAAAAAGAAGGCAGTAGAAGATGTGGAGCTTCAGAAGAGATCCAGAGAAGAGCAACAACACACTGTTCAAGAAATGCTGCATTATCTCGCATATTACAAGAATAAGAGAGAGATTTTAACCGAACATACTGAAGAGTTGTTATGTGGAATTTTTCCTTCATATCTAAGCAAGGTAAGCTAACAGCCTAAATGTGTGTTGCAATTCAGTTCTTCATAAACATTTATCCAGCAGAATTTTATACTTGAGTAAAGTCTTGCTATTTACAACTTTGACAGGTAGACAATTCCATGGTTTTCATATACTGTACTGGTGTGTTTTACATATATTTGAACTTTTACCGAAAATTTTATTTATTTATTCTAATTTCTTTAGTATTTTCAGGGAAATTTGTAAATGTCTTAAACCCCATTAAATAGTCTATATATTACAGGATCCTAACAAGTACACTATTGAAGAGAAGCACCTATCAACCAAAAATAAGAGTGGAATCTTGGCTCTTTTGAAGCAAGGGCAAAAGTTGTGTTCTGACAAGCTGAGTGATGCAAAGCGTTTATTTGGATACCAGGAAGAGGATGTTGATGTTTCCGAGCCCTACCTGGAGCTTTGTGACAGTGAAGATGATGATGATGAAGATGAAGAATTACTACTAAACTGATGATACAAAAGTTAAGTATAATAAATTTTACCTGATTTCTCTTGCTAATTTCTCTTACTTAATTTCTCTAATTTCTAATTATCCTAGCCCTAAGATTACTACTGGCCTCCATTGCCTTGCCTGCACTTTGTTTCCCCCTTAACCATATCACTCATTCTTACAGGTGTGAGACAGAGAGGTACAAGATCATCCAAGAGGAACAACACCTGAAGCACCCAACATTTGGGTGTTTTAATTAATAAAAACGCCCTTCATGGCTTCACTCATCCTGGCTGGTTTAATTAAAAAAACCTAACCTAAACCTAATATATATACCTCTAGAGTCAAGGGAGTTAAGTTTTAGGCTGCACAATGAAACTGCTATTGACAATTTTATAACTGCTGCTGATAATGTCTGTCCTGTGACTTTTTTGTAAGCATAACCAAAAGGCTTAACAATCCCTTGCTTACAAAGGGAATACTTAAACCCATTAATAAAAAACATGACCTTGAGAAGAAGTATAGGTTAGGAATTGTCTCCAAAGAATTCTCATGCTCTTCAACAGGTCACTTGAACTCCAAACCTTTCCAGTTATCCTAAAAAAAGCGAGTTACCCCTGTACACAAATGTGGTGATCTCACAGATGTTAACAATTACAGACCTATATCAATCCTGCCTAACTTGTCAACATTTTTTGAAAAGCTACTTGAACTTGAACTCCAAACCTTTCCAGTTATCCTAAAAAAGCGAGTTACCCCTGTACACAAATGTGGTGATCTCACAGATGTTAACAACTACAGACCTATATCAATCCTGCCTAACTTGTCAACATTTTTTGAAAAACTAATCTACAAGCAGTTTTACTCTTATCTAGCCAAACACCATATACTTAGTACTAGGCTGTACAAGAATATAACAACTCTTGTATATATCTCAAAAAAAAAAAAGAAAAAAAAAAGCACAAGACGAAGCTTGAAAAAGTTTAGTGGTATGCCAATAGGCTAGTCCCAGGACTAAGAGGCATGAGTTACGAGGACAGGCTGCGAGAAATGCAATTGATAGGGTACATAAAGATAAACTGTTTAACACGGGTGGTAGGCGAACAAGGGGACACAGGTGGAAACTTAGTACCCAAATGAACCACTAGGATGTTAGAAAGAACTTTTTCAGTGTCAGAGTAGTTAATAGATGGAATGCATTAGGCAGTGATGTGGTGGAGGCTGACTCCATACACAGTTTCAAATGCAGATATGATAGAGCCCAGTAGGCTCAGGAATCTGTACATCAGTTGATTGCCAGTTGAGAGGTGGGACCAAAGAGCCAGAGCTCAACCCCCCGCAACCACAACTAGGCGAGTATACACACACACACACACACGTACACACACACACACACACGTACACACACACACACACACACACACACAAACATACACACACTAATGCCTCTATTCACCTTGCAGTAAATAGGAACCTGAAAGTCAGGAAGCTGCTAAAGGCTGCATCTTGGGGATGTGTGAGTGTGTTAGATAAAAATATATGTTGTTTAGATATGATGGAGGAAAAGAGGCCGAGAGTCGGTACATTAGACAACCGACGCTTAGAAAGGCGGGGTCCAAGAGCTAACAGCTAAATCTTGGAAATAATAAATTAAAATATTTAATACACCCACATACATGTTTCACATTATTTTGGCTGAGGGCACACTGAGGGCTGATGGCCCCGTCGACGGGGCAGGAAGTCGGTGGTTGATCAAAGGCCTCCCACATCCTCCACATACCTGAGGATTATTCCGGCTTAATTTTAAACGGAAGTAATGTCTTGGCATTTACGGCTTCAGCGGGTGGGTGGGTCCGTGGGTTTATTACACTGTGAGTGAAAACAATCGCCTATTCTCTATTTTATATTGCGGCTTGTAGAGCTAGAAGCTGTTGCCTCTTGTGTGCGTTGCACAAGGGGATTAATATCTGGATTAATAGCTTTCAATATTTCCAGTATTTTTAAGGTAACGCTTAAATACCGAAGATACTGCTATTGGACACCGCTTAATTGACAATGTCTCAACAACGCAGGCTAAAGATGTGCGTGGCTCCTGCTATTGCAATGATGCTCATTTGTTTTTCAATGATGGGCCTTAGTTGCCCCCTCTCTAACTTACCGTTCTAAATACCCCTTCTCCATCTGCCGCAAACATTTCCCCTCATACATCTCCCCCCTTTCCTCCTGTCCCCCTTGTCCATCTTTGTCCCCCTGTCCATCTTTGTCCCCTGTCCCTCACTTTGTCCCCTTGCCCACATTTTCTGTCCTCTGTCCCAGATCCCTTTCCCCCTCTCTGTCCCCCTGTCGCCCCTTTCCATCTCTCTGTCCCCCTGTCCCTCTCTATCCCATTGTCCCTGTCTCTGTCCCCCCTGTCTCTCTCTGTCCCCCTGTTCTTCTCTGTCCTCCTGTTCCTCTCTCTGTCCCCCTGTCACTCTCTGTCCCCCTGTTCCTCTATGTCCCCCTGTCCATCTCTCTGTCCCCTGTACCTCTCTGTCCCCCTGCCCACTCTTTCTGTCCGCTGTCCATCATCTGTCCCCCTCCCTTTCCTCCAGTCCCCCTATCCATCTCTGTCCCCTTGTCCCTGTCTCTCCTCTGTCCCCTCTCTCTTGGTCTCCTGCCCCCCTCTCCTCCCTCTGTCCCCCGGTCCCCCTCTCTGACCCTGTCCCTCTGTCTCTGTCTCTGTCCATGTCCCCCTCTCTGTCCCTGTCTCCCTCCCTGTCCCACTGCTCCCCCTCTGTTCCCCCGTCCCTCCTCTGGCCCTGTCCGTCTGTCCCTGTCCCTCTGTCTCTGCCTCTCCTCGTTTCTGACATTCTCTGTGTCAGCCTATCTCTCTGTCTCTTTCCTCGCTCTATCTCTGTCATTCTCTCACTGACTTTGCATATCCTTATCTATACGTCTCTGTGTCTAACATTCTCTCCCTGACTCTGTCTATATCTATTTCTCTGTCTCGATCTTCATCTCTTTCTCTCTCTCTCTCTCTCTCTCCCTGACTCTGTCTATATCTATTTCTCTGTCTCGATCTTCATCTCTTTCTCTCTCTCTCTCTCTCTCTCTCTCTCTCTCTCTCTCTCTCTCTCTCTCTCTCTCTCTTTCTCTCTCTCTCTCTCTCTCTCTCTCTCTCTCTCTCTCTCTCTCTCTCTCTCTCTCTCTCTCTCTCTCTCTCTCTCTCTCTCTCTCTCTCTCTCTCTTTCTCTCTCTCTCTCTCTCTCTCTCTCTCTCTCTCTCTCTCTCTCTCTCTCTCTCTCTCTCTCTCTCTCTCTCTCTCTCTCTCTCCCTCTCTCTCTCTCCTTACATACATACATACATACATACATACATACATACATACATACATACGTACATACATACATACGTACATACATACATACATACATACATTTATTTAACACATGTGGTACACGCACAAGGGGACACAGGTGGAAGCTGAGTACCCAAATGAGCCACAGAGAGATTATAGAAAGAACTTTTCAGTGTCAGAGTAGTTAATAAATGGAATGCTTTAGGCAGTAATGTGGTGGAGGCTGATTCCATACACAGTTTCAAGTGTATGGAAAGTGTATGTATTCAAGTGGCGGGACCAAAGAGCCAAAGTTCAACCCTTGCAACCACAACTAGGTTAGTACATACATACATACATAAGATATAAAACAGTGGAGGATTCCCAGGTAGAACAATCAACCACAATGCCCATTACCCCTTTACCCTGATGTCCTTAACTACACAACTATACAAGAGTCATTAACACGTGTAATGGCTGATCCCCCATCACGATAGCATAAAGACCAATTGCTTGACCCGCAGTCTGTCTTGCTCCTCAAATAATTTTCGGGTTAACATGAAAACGTCTCTCGAGTTTATCTTTCTAATGTTGTTTTCCCATCTTTCATTTTATCAGCTTAGTTCCTTTATTATGCCCCAATTACTCATCCCTTGAGCGGTAGTTAAACTGAACCCAAATTTAAAAAAAGTTCCTTGCTAAGCAAGCTACAGTCTTGATAAGTCAGATATATTGTTTGTTAACACATTTCTCAACAATGAACAGTCAGTTTTATCAAGCTAACATATATTATTAGATTATACTGGTATAATTATATATATATATATATATATATATATATATATATATATATATATATATATATATATATATATATGTATATATATACATATATATATATATATATATATATATATATATATATATATATATATATATATATATATATATATATGTATGTATGAGTGTGTGTGTACATGTGTATACAACATTAATAATTTTGTAACTAGCGTCAAACATTGTTATTTGCTTAGCTAAACGAACTAGAGGGTTCCGGTCCTGAACCGATTATGTGCCTCTGTAATCCTTTACACCACGGCCCACGGGATGGGTATGGGGTGCATAATAAAGAAAGCAATAGAAGAAATTGAAATTGCATAATACGGTTATTGACATTCAATAATAGTAAGATAAAGCAATGAGGACCAAATGGGAGACCAGTGATCAGTGTCTTGTATCCCCTGCAATACCTCAAATCCTACGTACCTCACTGACAGGCTCCAGTATGTTTCTGTGAATAATTCAATTTCTCCCACCCTACCCATCAACATTGGTGTTCCTCAGGGCAGCATACTTGGCATACTTGGGTATCCTTTGGAGGTGCTTATCCAGTTCTCACTTGAACACTGTGAGGGGATTGCCAGTTATGCCATGCAGTTATGCAATGTATGAATCTATCTATAAGTCCACCAATCTTTGTAAAAATTTCTTGTATGGATGTACCTTACCTAAATAAACATTTATTTATTTATTATTTATATTTAGGATTCATCAACTGCCAAAGATATTCACATGTCAGTATAATTCTGGCGAGAGAGAGGTTTGGGAAAAGCCGTTATACCAACTAGTCAGCAATAAGGGTGATATTTGTGGGGCACAGGCACACTCGGCCTGGCCCATTAACCCCCAACTGACACTATAACTACTAGCTACTAGGTACATGAACATAATTACATAATTTACGTACATAATTTAAGGTACATAATTACTAGGTACATGAGGACTGGCCATTGTACTATATAGACCTGAAAAAGTGTAACTTAGCGACAACAAGAAAATATTGAATCACAAGACCAACGACGACCATTCCCTTACCCTGCCATAAACACTGAAATTTGACACCCTACCTCTGGAGCCACCCTGACCACAGGTCCACCAACTACATTTCCCTCCCTCCAACAAGTTAGTACACCCAGAAACAAGATATACTAGGTGAATACACACATACAAGGTATACTAGGTGAGTACTAGTTGAGTACTTACACACAAGATATTCTAGGTGAGACTAGGTGAGTATACACACACACGCAACATATACTAAGTTAGTACACCCAGAAACAAGATATACTAGGTGAATACACACATACAAGGTATACTAGGTGAGTACTAGTTGAGTACTTACACACAAGATATTCTAGGTGAGACTAGGTGAGTATACACACACACGCAACATATACTAAGTTAGTACACCCAGAAACAAGATATACTAGGTGAATACACACATACAAGGTATACTAGGTGAGTACTAGTTGAGTACTTACACACAAGATATTCTAGGTGAGACTAGGTGAGTATACACACACACGCAACATATACTAAGTTAGTACACCCAGAAACAAGATATACTAGGTGAATACACACATACAAGGTATACTAGGTGAGTACTAGTTGAGTACTTACACACAAGATATTCTAGGTGAGACTAGGTGAGTATACACACACACGCAACATATACTAAGTTAGTACACCCAGAAACAAGATATACTAGGTGAATACCCTAACACCAACCTCCTACAGTACACAACACCAACCTCCCACAGTACACCTCCCACAGGTAACCCCAACACCAACCTCCCACAGTACACAACACCAACCTCCCACAGTACACCTCCCACAGGTAACCCCAGCACCAACCTCCCACAGTACACAACACCAACCTCCCACAGTACACATCCCACAGGTAACCCCAGCACCAACCTCCCACAGTACACAACACCAACCTCCCACAGTACACATCCCACAGGTAACCCCAGCACCAACCTCCCACAGTACACAACACCAACCTCCCACAGTACACCTCCCACAGGTAACCCCAGCACCAACCTCCCACAGTACACCTCCTACAGGTAACCCCAACACCAACCTCACACAGTACACCTCCCACAGTAACCCCAGCACCAACCTCCCACAGGTACAAAATGAAGCCATGAGAATTATCTTAGGATGCCCAAGAAATGCTATGATTGAGAAAATCAGGATGGAGTTGAATCTGCAGAGTATTGGGGATAGAATTGCAGAGATAAATGTAGCTTCTGCCATTAGATTAATGAGAGGTGGGGGAGCTAATGAATTGGTCCTCTCAGTTCAAAAGGTGGGAAGTACTGAACAATGTATGATGAAGAAAAGAGCATATATGAATACCTTATGTTCTAATGTTATTAAGTATGATGTTATTTCAGAGTGTATTGCTGTGCCCAAGAGAAAATTTACACCACCATGGGAGGATTGTAATGTAGATGTAGTAATTACTCCCTTGCAAAAGAAAAAAAGTATGTATGAAATAGGAGAGCTGAGGGCAACATATGATTGTATAATTAGAAAATTGCCTACAGAAAACACTCTACTACATGTATATTGTGATGGGTCAGTAGCTAGGGATGGGAAGGCAGGATGTATATTGTGATGGGTCAGTAGCTAGGGATGGGAAGGCAGGATGTATATTGTGATGGGTCAGTAGCTAGGGATGGGAAGGCAGGATGTATATGTTCTTAACATTCTGAAACCTATATTGTTTGCTGATGATACTACACTCATCTACTCCAACCCCAACCCACATACACTAAATACTGTAATGTTGTTAATAATGAACTAAAAAAAGTCCACTTATGGATGTCAACCAACAAACTAACACTTAACATAGAAAAGACCTACTACATCTTATTTGGAAGCAAATCTACAAATGCAATTCAGCTTCAGATGACAATGTAAACATTAGCAATAACAATGATGGAAAGTTTCTTGGTCTATTCTTAGACAAGAGACTCAACTTCAGTACCCACATACAATACATAACTAAGAAAGTCTCTAAAACAGTTGGTATACTCTCCAAAATCAGATATTATGTACCTAACCCTGCTCTCATCTCTCTATATTATACACTAATCTATCCCTATCTCAACTATGGTATCTGTGCATGGGGTTCAACCACTGCAAACCACCTCAAGTCCATCATCACCCAGCAAAAATCTGCTATCAGAATAATATCAAATTCTGCTTTCAGACAACACACAGCCCCCTTGTTTAACTCCCTAAACATGCTAAACATAATCTCACTCCATAAATTCTCTTGTGTCAACTACATTTACAAAACCCTGTTCTTAAATGCAAATCCTGCTCTGAAACTCTTCCTGGACAGATGTAATAGGACCCATTATCACCACACCAGAAATAAATATCTCTTTGATATCCCCAGAGTTAAACTTGTATAAATAAATAAATAAATAAATAAATATGTTTATTCAGGTAAGGTACATACATACAAGTAATGTTACATTAATGGATCGATATATAGATAGAGCTAGTACATACAATGCCTAAAGCCACTATTACGCAACGCGTTTCGGGCAGGAAAAACATTAATATCTAGAACTTAATACTAATTGAGCATAAAGAATAAAATGTGTTGAGAACAAATACAAATAAAGATAAAAAAAAGAGGGAACATGACTGAAAAAGCAGCACAAATACAATAGGTTGACAAACAGTGTTGATTAAAAAAAAAAAAAAAAAATAACAGACATGGGTTGACAATAGAGGGGTAAGGTAGGTTAGTGAATTTATTAGGTAGTGTTTAGTTTTTATCTTAAACTGGTTGAGAGAGGTACAGTCTTTAACATGGTTGGGAAGATCATTCCACATTCTGGGTCCCTTGATTTGTAGAGCATTTCTAGTTTGATTAAGTCGTATTCTTGGAATATCAAAACTGTATTTTTTTCTGGTGTGGTGCTCATGGGTTCTGTTACAACCTTCAATGAAGCTTTTGAGCTTATATGTATGTATTTGTAATGTATGTATGTAAACAATGTATTTATTATCATTTATCAATTCTGATAGAAATTACCTACTTAAAATTATCTGTTAGATTAAGGACCTGCCTGAAACGCTGCGCATACTAGTGGCTTTACAAGATTGTAAATACTGTACTATTCAATGTATTCTCACAACCCCAATGTACCTACTTGTATATATATAAATAAAATAAAATAAAATATTGTGATGGGTCAGTAGCTAGGGATGGGAAGGCAGGATGCAGTATGCCAAACTGAATTCGTGCGCCCCTTGAGGGACTTGAAGTAGAGGGATAGGGATCACAGGATAAGTATGGGTTGCACAAACTACTGGTAACAGGATGAGTATGGGTTGCACAATTAATTACTACAAAGTGGTTGAGTATGGGGTGCACGTAAATGAAGACTCCCAAGAAGCAAATCAGAGATCAGCCCAAGCTTCATCTTGAGGCAAAGCTCAATGCCTTAAGCCATATTGATGCTCTGTCCACAGAGCATTCTCTCTCTCAAATCATAATAGTACACTAATGGTTCCCTACACCACCCCTCAGGTGCAGCTGCAGCAGGCTTGGGTGACATGATGACTATGGGGTGCACAATAAACTAACACTCACAGAATGAGTATGGGCTGCACAATAAGCTACCTCTCACAAGATTAGTAATAAAGAAACATTAATTTTTTGGGTAGGGTGACTGAAACTCATCCTGGGGTAAAAATGTTTATTTAAATTTATTATAGTTAAATGAATTTAGTAAATTATTCCATATATTGTATTATAAGTGAATTGACACTAAACTATAAATGATACTAATAAGGTTTTAAAAATGAAAAACAGTAAAAATCCTTCATGTAAGATATGGAAGTTGAAAAGTAAATTAACTGTAAACTAAATTATAAACTGTAGACATAATATAAAGTATTATAAGTAAAATACCTATAAACTACCAAATAATGTGTAAGGAACCATTTCTATTGTTTGTCCTTTTTTACCTGTTTCCTCAGGTATTTTAAAATTCCCATTCCGTTGTTACTACACTGTTTTCCTGGTGTAGTTCCCTGTGGTTCAAATTTTACTACTTGTACTTCTTGCTGTTTCTGAAGGATTGCTAATGGTAGCCCTTGTTGCACCGGCGGAACTTTTTGTAAATGTTCCACCTGCGGAACTTTTTGTAATTGTTGAATTTCTTGCACCTGCGGTACTTTTTGGACTTTATGCACCTGCTGCACTTGTAGCTCGTCAGGATTTTTTTCCAGGGCATTATCGCTATCACCTTCTGATCCTAATGTAAGTTTATCTGCATCAAGCTTCCTTGTGCGTGCTGGAAAAAAATAAAAATAAAAAATAAAAAATTTTGAAATGGAAGATCCTGTGTAACAAATTTAATCAGTTACTATGATCGAGCCGCAGAAATTTTACAGGAAAGATATGGTTGGGTTGACTGCATCTATCTGGACCTAAAAGAGGCATTCAATAGAATTCCACATAAGAGTTTGTTCTGGAAACTGGAACATATTGGAGGGGTGACAGGTAAGCTTCTAACATGGATTAAAAAATTTCAAACTGATAGAAAAATGAGGGCAGTAATCAGAGGCAATGTATTGGACTGGAGAAATGTCACGAGTGGAGTACCACAGGGTTTAGTTCTGGCATTCATGGATAAATAATAAATAAATTGTTCATGATTTTTTTAGACAAAAGCTAGAATATGCAGCAGTTGTATGGTGCCCATATCTTAAGAAGTACATGTACAAACTTGAAATGATACAAAGACGTCATGGGTGTCATAGGGGCACCAGCACACTGGTTTGCTAAAGGGCCCTTAATGCTGTCGAGACCTTATGGGCCCTTGGACCCATTACGTTAAGACATAGTGCTGTATTGGGCCACACACTTTTTGCCATATACATCAACGACAGAGATGATTGAATTGAAATTATATATATATATATATATATATATATATATATATATATATATATATATATATATATATATATATATATATACATATATATATATATACATATATATATATATACACATATATATATATATATATATATATATATATATATATATATATATATATATATATATATATATATATATATATATATATATATATATACATATGTATATATATATATATACATATGTATATATATATATATATATGAGAGAAAATAATAGGTGGTGATATATTTATATATTATGTGAACTACTTACACAAAAAGAAGTTAGTGGTGAAGATCTTCTTGTCCTCTTCTTGTATTACGTTGTTTGGTAAAATACCATGTGTCACCCGTGCTGGTCCTTTCTTGTAATAGATAACGATTGATTCATACCCACAGCCACGCAGATATGTTAGCTGAAAAGCAAATAATATTTAAACAATAACACTATCTGGGAAAATGCAACAAAATAAATGTTTGAAGCATAGCTGGGCATGTGCAATAGAACCCATAATAGAATCACAATACCAGAAATAAATATCTTTGATATCCCCAGAGTCAAAGTTATTCTGTGTAAATACTCTATGCAAATAAAGGGACCTTGTCTATGGAACTAACTTGCTAACAAATTTAAAAACTGTCCAACTTCTGCCATTTTAAAAAATAAAACCAAAAAGTACCTAAATTTTTTCTTGATAGTTTCCTAACTAGTGTATTAAACTCGCACTGTATCTTATGAAATCCAATGCCAGAATATATGTGCCTAAACCATACAACTTTTCCATTGTAATCATTGCTATCACCTTATATCATGATTGTTATATTGAATGCATATCTTACTATATTATACCTTGAAATATTCCTCAAATTATGCTACAATTTATATGTTGATAACCCTCAAATTTTACTTTAATGTACATAGTAATCTTTGTGATACTTTCTTACAATGTACCAGCCAATAAACCTCCTCACTTTTGGGACATGGTAACATGGTACTCAGATAAAGGGTTTCCGGTGGATGTAGTATACATGGATTATGCTAAAGACTTTAATAAGGTACCACATGGAAGACTAGCAAGGAAATTACAGGTTCATGAAAAAAATTGTAAAGTGCACAAAACAATAGTTAAAACAAAGAGAGCAAAAGGTCATACTAAATGGGAATGAATATGAAGAAATGTGTTAAGTTGAGTACCTCAGGGGTCCATTTTTAAGTCTAAAATATTTTTCATATATTGAACATCTATGATATAGAAAAGAATATAATCTAATCAACCACATCCTCATATTTGCAAATGCCTGGCATTTCACGAGCACTTTGTCCGGGGTTTATATTCTAGCCGGGGAGGATTTACTGGGTTAGGCTAACCTAACCTAACTTAACCAAACCAAACCAAGTATCTCAAGTTACAAATATCTCTGGGAATTCATATTATCTGCTGTTGTAGAATTGACAAAATGGACAGTGTCAACAAAATTATTCCCACATACTCCGTCACTATGTGATGGAGTACACATAGAATAGGGACTGAATTGTCCCTGACAGGGACAATTCTGTAACAAATGTTCTAGCATAAAACTTTGTACAGTTTAGTAATTCCTTACCATTTGATGTACTAGGTAGATCCATGTTTGGTGAAGTTTTATAGCTGGAGCTGGAAGATCCTGTCGAGATGACTTCTTCAAAGAGAATAGCTTCAACACATTGTGTCTTGAGTCTTCCAGTACTTGGCCTACAGTTACCAGATCTGATTTACAGAAACTAGTGAACTATGGAGATAAGATTGTTAATAATATACTTTTTTTGAGATTCATATGACTTGCAGCTTAAAAAACCAATCTTATTTTAAAATAGTACACTAAAGTACATAGCAAATTGCGAAATTCGTAGTTTTTTAACTACTTTAAAGCTAAATTCTCAAGCTTTGAAAATAAGCACAATTTGCTATTTTAAGCGGAATCTGGCAACTCTGATTTAGCATGTAAACATTGACTTGCATTCACAATGTAGTTATTTATTTTTCAACAATTTAAAACGAGTTATGAAAATACACACATTGGTACATTATTGCAAAGGCACTATACTATATATATATATATAAATTGTTGCAAGTCGAGCAACAAATATTTTACATTGAACAACAAATGAGATTGGAAAAGCAGTATTGCCAAAATAGACCCCAGACACACCCTGTGGGTAGTAATGGACCCCCATACCGACCCTATGAGGGGTAGTGGACCCCATAATAACACTATGGGCGATAGTGGACACTATACAAACACTATGGGCGGTAGTTGACTTCATAGAGACCCTGTGGGCGGTAAGGGACCCCCTATCGACCCTGTGGGCGGCAGTGGACCCCCCTATCGGTCCTGTGGGCGGCAGTGGACCCCCTACCGACCCTGTGGGCGGCAGTGGACCCCTACCGAACGTGTGGGCGGCAGTGGACCCCCTACCGACCCTGTGGGCGGCAGTGGACCCCCTATCGATCCTGTGGGCGGTAGTGGACCCCCCCCATATCGACCCTGTGGGCGGCAGTGGACCCCCTATCGATCCTGTGGGCGGCAGTGGACCCCCTACCGACCCAGTGGGTGGCAGTGGACCCCCTGCCGACCCTGTGGGCGGTAGTGGACCCCTACCGACCCTGTGGACGGTAGTTGACTTCATAGCGACCCAGTGGGCGGTAGTGAACCCCATACCGACCCTGTGGGTGGCGGTGGACTCCATACCGACTCTGTGGGCGGCAGTGAACCCTATATACTAATCCTGTGGGCGATACTGTACCCTATAGTCATCCTGTGGGGGCAATGGATGCCATACATATCCAGTGGGTGTTATTGTACCCCATACTTATTCTGTGGGTGGTTGGAGCCCCATACCCATCCTGTGGGTTATAGTGGACCCCATACTCATCCTGTGGGTGGTATTGGACCCCATACCTATCCTGTGGGTGGTTGTGAGCCCATACCCATCCTGTCGGTGGTAGTGGACGCAATACACATCCAGTGGATGGTATTGGATCCCATACCCTTCCTGTGGGTGGAAGTGATCCCCATACCATTCCTGTGGGTGGATGTGACCCCCATACTCATCCTGCGGGTGTTATTGGACCCCTTACCCACCTAACAGGTGGTAGTGGACCCTAATCCTATAGTTTCCAATAATCCACACCATACCATCCTGTTTGCAGTAGTTTACCCTATATACATTCCAACATAACATCGTTTTCTGTTAGCGTTCCTACAAAACATTCTTTAAAGATTTCTAAAGCACAAACTATAGTATATAATATTGATTGGTGAAGCACTTATTCTATGTAATAATTTATTGTGCTTATTATAATTTACTAAGAACAACTAATATTTCTCAAAACAAAACTACGAGCCTTCAATAGGATGTAGCTGATCTGTAATATTATAAGAGCATGGACAATAGTAGGTGAATTTCACAACCCATGTGGGACCTGAAAACTACAATTTTCGTTATAATTGAACCAATCACGACTATTCAGCTATCTACGTTGATGGACGAGTACTGTGAGACGTAAATTGGTACGTGAGGAAGAGTTTGAGCCTTGGTAAAAAAGTTAACTGGGAATATATCACATATGTACTAAATCACATTCCACATATTGACTTTAAGCACTAGTCATATATGTACTGTCTTGTGTGAGAACGGGTTGGTTCCACCACACCAACACATGTCCCACTACTCCAACACATGTTCCACCACTCCAACACATGTCCCACCACACCAAAACACATATTCCACCACACCAACACATGTCCCACCACTCCAACACATGTTCCACCACACCAACACATGTCCCACCACACCAACACATGTCCCACCACACCAACACATGTCCCACCACTCCAACACATGTTCCACCACTCCAACACATGTTCCACCACACAACACATGTTCCACCACTCCAACACATGTCCCACCACACCAACACATGTTCCACCACTCCAACACATGTCCCACCACACCAACACATGTTCCACCACACCAACACATGTCCCACCACACCAACACATGTCCCACCACTCCAACACATGTTCCACCACTCCAACACATGTCCCACCACACCAAACACATGTTCCACCACACCAACACATGTCCCACCATACCACCACATGTCCCACCACTCCAACACATGTCCCACCACACCAACACATGTTCCACCACACCAACACATGTCCCACCACACTAACACATGTCCCACCACTCCAACACATGTTCCACCACTCCCACACATGTTCCACCACACCAACACATGTCCCACCACACCAACACATGTCCCACCAACACCACCACATGTCCCACCACACCAACACATGTCCCACCACACCAACACATGTCCCACCACTCCAACACATGTCCCACCACACCAACACATGTCCCACCACACCAACACATGTCCCACCACACCAACACATGTCCCACCACTCCAACACATATCCCACCACACCAACACATGTCCCACCACACCAACACATGTCCCACCACACCAACACATGTCCCACCACTCCAACACATGTCCCACCACACCACCACATGTCCCACCACTCCAACACATGTTCCACCACACCAACACATGTCCCACCACACCAACACGTGTCCCACCACTCCAACACATGTCTCTCCACTCCAACACATGTTTCCACCACTCCAACACATGTCCCACTACATGTCCCACCACTCCAACACATGTTCCACCACTCCAACACATGTCCCACCACACCAACACATGTCCCCACCACTCCAACACATGTTCCACCACTCCCACACATGTTTCCACCACTCCAACACATGTCCCACCACTCCAACACATGTCCCACCACACCAACACATGTCCCACCACACAAACACATGTCCCACCACTCCAACACATGTCCCACCACTCCAACACATGTCCCACCACACCAACACATGTCCCACCACACCAACACATGTCCACCACACCAATACAGGTCCCACCACTCCAACACATGTCCCACCACTCCAACACATGTCCCACCACACCACCACATGTCCCACCACTCCAACACATGTTCCACCACTCCAACACATGTCCCAACCACACCAACACATGTCCCACCACACCAACACATGTTCCACCACACCACCACATGTCCCACCACTCCAACACATGTTCCACCACTCCAACACATGTTCCACCACACCAACACATGTTCCACCACTCCCACACATGTTCCACAACACCACCACATGTCCCACCACTCCAACACATGTCCCACCACACCAACACATGTCCCACCACACCAACACATGTCCCACCACTCCAACACATGTCCCTCAATACTAACACATGTCCCACCACACCAACACATGTCCCACCACTCCAACACATGTTCCACCACACCAACACATGTCCCACTACTCCAACACATGTTCCACCACTCCAACACATGTCCCACCCACACCAACACATATTCCACCACACCAACACATGTCCCACCACTCCAACACATGTTCCACCACACCAACACATGTCCCACCACACCAACACATGTCCCACCACACCAACACATGTCCCACCACTCCAACACATGTTCCACCACTCCAACACATGTTCCACCACACCAACACATGTTCCACCACTCCAACACATGTCCCACCACACCAACACATGTTCCACCACTCCAACACATGTCCCACCACACCAACACATGTTCCACTACACCAACACATGTCCCACCACACCAACACATGTCCCACCACTCCAACACATGTTCCACCACTCCAACACATGTCCCACCACACCAACACATGTTCCACCACACCAACACATGTCCCACCATACCACCACATGTCCCACCACTCCAACACATGTCCCACCACACCAACACATGTTCCACCACACCAACACATGTCCCACCACACTAACACATGTCCCACCACTCCAACACATGTTCCACCACTCCCACACATGTTCCACCACACCAACACATGTCCACCACACCAACACATGTCCCACCACACCACCACATGTCCCACCACTCCAACACATGTTCCACCACTCCCACACATGTTCCACCACACCAACACATGTCCCACCACACCAACACATGTCCCACCACACCAACACATGTCCCACCACTCCAACACATGTTCCACCACTCCAACACATGTTCCACCACTCCAACACATGTTCCACCACACCAACACATGTCCCACCACACCAACACATGTCCCACCACACCACCACATGTCCCACCACTCCAACACATGTTCCACCACTCCAACACATGTCCCACCACACCAACACATGTTCCACCACTCCAACACATGTCCCACCACTCCAACACATGTCCCACCACACCAACACATGTCCCACCACTCCAACACATGTCCCACCACTCCAACACATGTCCCACCACACCAACACATGTCCCACCACTCCAACACATGTCCCACCACTCCAACACATGTCCCACCACTCCAAACACATGTCCCACCACACCAACACATGTCCCACCACACCAACACATGTACCACCACACCAACACATGTCCCACCATACCAACACATGTCCCACCACTCCAACACATGTCCCACCACCAACACATGTTCCACCACACCAACACATGTCCCACCACACCAACACATGTTCCACCACACCAACACATGTCCCACCACACCAACACATGTCCCACCACTCCAACACATGTCCCACCACTCCAACACATGTCCCACCACACCAACACATGTCCCACCACACCAACACATGTCCCACCACACCAACACATGTCCCACCACTCCAACACATGTCCCACCACACCACCACATGTCCCACCACTCCAACACATGTTCCACCACACCAACACATGTCCCACCACACCAACACGTGTCCCACCACTCCAACACATGTCTCTCCACTCCAACACATGTTCCACCACTCCAATACATGTCCCACTACATGTCCCACCACTCCAACACATGTTCCACCACTCCAACACATGTCCCACCACACCAACACATGTCCCACCACTCCAACACATGTTCCACCACTCCCACACATGTTCCACCACTCCAACACATGTCCCACCACTCCAACACATGTCCCACCACACCAACACATGTCCCACCACACAAACACATGTCCCACCACTCCAACACATGTCCCACCACTCCAACACATGTCCACCACACCAACACATGTCCCACCACACCAACACATGTCCCACCACACCAATACATGTCCCACCACTCCAACACATGTCCCACCACTCCAACACATGTCCCACCACACCACCACATGTCCCACCACTCCAACACATGTTCCACCACTCCAACACATGTCCCACCACACCAACACATGTCCCACCACACCAACACATGTTCCACCACACCACCACATGTCCCACCACTCCAACACATGTTCCACCACTCCAACACATGTCCCACCACACCAACACATGTCCCACCACACCAACACATGTCCCACCACACCACCACATGTCCCACCACTCCAACACATGTTCCACCACTCCAACACATGTCCCCCACACACACCACATGTCCCATTACTCCAACACATGTTCCACCACTCCAACACATGTCCCACCACACCAACACATGTTCCACCACTCCCACACATGTTCCACCACACCAACACATGTCCCACCACACCAACACATGTTCCACCACTCCAACACATGTCCCACCACTCCAACACATGTCCCACCACACCAACACATGTCCCACCACTCCAACACATGTCCCACCACTCCAACACATGTCCCACCACACCAACACATGTCCCACCACTCCAACACATGTCCCACCACTCCAACACATGTCCCACCACTCCAACACATGTCCCACCACACCAACACATGTCCCACCACACCAACACATGTACCACCACACCAACACATGTCCCACCATACCAACACATGTCCCACCACTCCAAACACATGTCCCACCACACCAACACATGTTCCACACACCAACACATGTCCCACCACACCAACACATGTTCCACCACACCAACACATGTCCACCACACCAACACATGTCCCACCACTCCAACACATGTCCCACCACTCCAACACATGTCCCACCACACCAACACATGTCCCACCACACCAACACATGTCCCACCACAACAACACATGTCCCACCACTCCAACACATGTCCCACCACACACCACATGTCCCACCACTCCAACACATGTTCCACCAAACCAACACATGTCCCACCACACCACAACACGTGTCCCACCACTCCAACACATGTCTCTCTACTCCAACACATGTTCCACCACTCCAATACATGTCCCACTACATGTCCCACCACTCCAACACATGTTCCACCACTCCAACACATGTCCCACCACACCAACACATGTCCCACCACTCCAACACATGTTCCACCACTCCCACCACATGTTCCACCACTCCAACACATGTCCCACCACTCCAACACATGTCCCACCACACCAACACATGTCCCACCACACAAACACATGTCCCACCACTCCAACACATGTCCCACCACTCCAACACATGTCCCACCACACCAACACATGTCCCACCACACCACACATGTCCCACCACACCAATACATGTCCCACCACTCCAACACATGTCCCACCACTCCAACACATGTCCCACCACACCACCACATGTCCCACCACTCCAACACATGTTCCACCACTCCAACACATGTCCCACCACACCAACACATGTCCCACCACACCAACACATGTTCCACCACACCACCACATGTCCCACCACTCCAACACATGTTCCACCACTCCAACACATGTCCCACCACACCAACACATGTCCCACCACACCAACACATATCCCACCACACCACCACATGTCCCACCACTCCAACACATGTTCCACCACTCCAACACATGTCCCACCACACCACCACATGTCCCATTACTCCAACACATGTTCCACCACTCCAACACATGTCCCACCACACCAACACATGTTCCACCACTCCCACACATGTTCCACCACACCAACACATGTCCCACCACACCAACACATGTTCCACACACTAAACATGTTCCACCACTCCAACACATGTTCCACCACTCCAACACATGTCCCACCACTCCAACACATGTCCCACCACTCCAACACATGTCCCACCACACCACCACATGTCCCACCACACCAACACATGTTCCACCACTCCCACACATGTTCCACCACACCAACACATGTCCACCACTCCAACACATGTCCCACTACACCAACACATGTCCCACAACTCCAACACATGTCCACCACTCCAACACATGTCCCACCACTCCAACACATGTCCCACCACTCCAACACATGTCCCACCACACCAACACATGTTCCACCACTCCAACACATGTCCCACCACTCCAACACGTGTCCCACCACTCCAACACATGTCCCACCACACCAACACATATTCCACCACACCAACACATGTCCCACCACACCAACACATGTCCCACCACTCCAACACATGTTCCACCACTCCCACACATGTTCCACCACTCAAACACATGTCCCACCACTCCAACACATGTCCACCACTCCAACACATGTCCCACCACACCACCACATGTCCCACCACTCCAACACATGTTCCACCACACCAACACATGACCCACCACACCACCACATGTTCCACCACTCCAACAACATGTCCCACCACTCCAACACATGTCCCACCACACCAACACATGTTCCACCACTCCCACACATGTTCCACAACACCACCACATGTCCCACCACTCCAACACATGTCCCACCACACCAACACATGTCCCACCACACCAACACATGTCCCACCACTCCAACACATGTCCCACAATACTAACACATGTCCCACCACACCAACACATGTCCCACCACTCCAACACATGTTCCACCACACCAACACATGTCCCACTACTCCAACACATGTTCCACCACTCCAACACATGTCCCACCACACCAACACATATTCCACCACACCAACACATGTCCCACCACTCCAACACATGTTCCACCACACCAACACATGTCCACCACACCAACACATGTCCCACCACACCAACACATGTCCCACCACCCAACACATGTTCCACCACTCCAACACATGTTCCACCACACCAACACATGTTCCACCACTCCAACACATGTCCACCACACCAACACATGTTCCACCACTCCAACACATGTCCCACCACACCAACACATGTTCCACCACACCACCACATGTCCCACCACACCAACACGTGTCCCACCACTCCAACACAGTCTCTCCACTCCAACACATGTTCCACCACTCCAACACATGTCCCACTACATGTCCCACCACTCCAACACATGTTCCACCACTCCAAACACATGTCCCACACACCAA